>NC_068991.1:5975718-5990045 GCF_001194135.2 Octopus bimaculoides | reverse complement strand
GTGATTTGCGTCATATTGCCATACATGTATATGTGTGTGTGTGTGAGAGAGAGAGAGAGAGAGAGAGAGAGAGAGAGAGAGAGAGAGAGATGAATGCAATGAAAATACTGTGGAAAAGGAGAGGCAGAGATGGTTAGGGAAGTAAAAAAAAAATTGAAGGAATTTATTTAATAACAGCTGAATACAACCCATAATGTATGGAATGAGAACATAAGCTGAACTGCACAGATACAGTGTGGGTGGATGAAGTTATGGAGACGGCAGGGTGGGTGGAGGACAGACTGTGATAGTAGAAGGGTGGCTTGGGAAAGAGAGAGGGTGGTGGTAAGTTTGCTCAGCTGTGCCACCAGAGCGTATGTATCGGGCGGGTGGGTGGTGGAGAGAAGAGAGATCAATGCTCTGAGAAAGTAGTACTTGTTCTGAAGTGACATCAAGAGATTACTCCACCAATCACCCACCCCTGCCGCCGCCACCACCACTGCCAAAGTGTACAGAATTGTTCAGGAACTAAAATAAAATAAATAAATGAGAGAAAAGAAAAACTCTGACATTTGGTTAAAATAGTTTCTGTCATTGCCCTACCACTACCACCACCACCACCACCAGCATCATCACAACTGCCAGCATCCCCGTTGCTGGCTCTGAAGTTACAGGATACTTAACTATGAATGATTGAAGTACTCGAAGCATCTTGTCTCTCTAGAATTTTCTCAGGAATTCACCACAAACTGTATCGTTTGAGATCTTCTGACACACATAAACACACACTCATAGAATTGCAAAACAGAGTAATTTGGCAGTGACAAGGATGATGGCATCTGTAATATCTGAGAGATATTAGAGGACTGAGATAGCATGTAGGGGGGGGGGGGGAGAAAAGTGAATATTAAATGTTGGAGAAATGTAGAAAAGAAAATGGATACACACACACATTTACACATACACCACATGGCCCATGTGTGGTCTGATCAATAAGTATCTGGACTGTTGCTATAGTAACGAAGCTAAAGCATGGAGAGTGAAGCTGCCTGGCACAGATTGACCTTGAACTCTGCTGTGCATGCATATTAAGGTCTAATGTTCTAACTCACTTCTGCTGTTTACAGCAATACTTGGAAGGAAGGTATGTAGTGTGTGATCATCACATTTACCATGACCGATAAAGTTGAGCAAAGAATCTGTATCAAATTTTTGCCAAAAGCTTGGAGATACCTGCTCAGAGGACTATGCAAAGTTTTCAAAAAGCTTTCATCAATTTTTGACACCATCTGTGAGTTATCCAAGACAATGACTTATACATACTTTGAATTACTCAATGGTAACAACTGGTCATGTGGATTAAAAGAATAGATAGCAAGGTTAATCCTGAACAAATGTAATCTTAACAAATTTTACGAACAATGAATATTCATTTATTGGAACAATTCATTTATTGATGAATCACCACTCCGCAAAAATTTTGGGCCTTGTGTCTAGAGTAGAAAGGATTATTATTATTATTATTATTATTATTATAAGGCAGCGAGCTGGCAGAAACGTTAGTACGCTGGGCGAAATGCTTAGTGGTATTTCGTCTGTCTTTATGTTCTTACATTCCCACCCCCACCCCCACCAGTATAATGAGAGCTGTTTATTATAATCATGGATGATTATCAAGTGGTTATTATCAAAATTATCAAGTTCCAAACACTTATTTAAAATTAATTGAAAATTATCCGCTTAATTAAATTCAAAGCTCTAAATATTGCTTTTAAATTTTCAAGTAAATGTTTACTACTACTACTACTACTACTACCAGCACTGTATTGCTTATACAAATCAAAACAAAAGAAAACTAATTACAGAGTCATGGGAGATGTACGGTAATGGTGGTTGTGGTGATGGAATCAGATATTGGTGCTTGGAATAGAGATAACTAGCGTGTCAAGTTGGTCAGGGTGGCTGGCAGTATTGGAGTGGATGTATGCACAGATACAAAGGAAGTTCTTGTTTCTTTTTGACAGCAGATAATGTTATCAAATATTTACTGTAATCAAAATTAGTAGGCCCAACTACTTAGTTTGAAATGAATGCTTAAGTATCTGGTTATTCAGAAAAGGAAATCAGACATTGTTATATTCTCTGGTTAGTTGTAAAAAAAGATTTCATTTCAAAATAATCTCCAGAATATGCCACTCAACGCACAGGTGTAGCTGTGTGGTTAAGAAGTTCGCTTCCCACCCAAATACTTTCAGGTTCAATTCCCTGTGCGGCAATATCTTCTACTGTAACCCTGAATTGAGTGTCAAAACCATAATGATATCGGTTAGGCAGCTGATGATGGGAATATATATCTGATGTGCTTGTTGTTTGTGAAACTTTTATATTTTTTGCTCTCCTTGTTCTAAGTGGCCCTTCATTCTTGTAAGATTGAATTTGTTTTAAGGTTTATGGTGATTTTGTTGCTAGTATCATGTCATACACTGATAGTGTGTGATTGTCAGGATTAGAGTCCTGTTATTGATCCCACCAATAACAGAGCAGTACATGTAAATAAAATGTACTGTTCTGTTATTGGTGGGATCCCAGAGAAAGAGAAAGACAGAAGGAAAGAGAGAAAGAGAGAGAGAGATATCATTTCATATACACAGGATTTAAATTTGATTGACCATTAGTTTCATACTGTAAAAACATGATGAGCTCACCTGCTTGTCTAGCATGCTGTGTATTCAAGCAATCATTGTATATTTGAGTCTGAAAGATTGCTTGGAAACACATGGCATGCTACACAAGCTAGTTGGAGCATGTTTTCACAGCATGAAATTAATAGTGGCTCAAATTTAAAGCTTGAGTATGTATTCTTTTCCATGCTTGAATAGGTGGAATGGAGTTTACTGAGGCAGATTTTCTATGGCTGGATGCCCTTCCTGTTACCAACCCTCATCTGTTTCCAAGCAAGGTAATATTTCCCTCATGACCAGACAAGCTTTCACAGAATATCGGAAGTAAACAACACTGCTTGCATGACAGTGACACTCATTTACAACTGTCAGACAATATCAAGACAAGGACACACAGACACAAATACATAATGAGAGTGTGAAGAAGAAGAGTTAAAGTAAAACACACACACACACATCTCCATGCAGGTGACAACACACAAGAATGAAAATGGTCTAAACTAAAGGAATGGAAATGACCATCATGCTGATTGGAAGTGACAATCCTGGGGGAGTGGTGTTAGCTCCACATCATTGGTGGCAACAAAAAGAGGAAGTAAGAGAGAAGTTGGATTTATAACAGACAACCAATGGGAGTTGGAGCTCCAAAATCACACCCTGTCTTAAGGACATATTGGATAGCACTGAATAAAAGACAAAATGTCAAAGCTGGAATACATTTGACTGTTGGTCTGAATCAGTGTTTCTTACTTAACTTTATTGGACCTCTATAGCCAATCGACGTTTTAAAAAATCATATGGTTTTATAATTAAACATACCCTAATTGAGAACCACTGGTGTAAACTATCAAAGACTAATCACCCCCCCCCATCACCCATCAAGTTAAAAGGAGCCACTCTCACTCTGTAATTTTGCATCTCTATTATAAGAGTTACCATCTCTAGACCTTATTTATTTTTTAAGGTTAGGTCATGCTGATGATTTCTAAAAAGAGTGAAATAGTACTAACTGTTATGACCACTAACTAGAAATTTTAAGAACTTAGTAATAAGTAAGCAACAAAAGTAAAATAAAAGATAGAAAATATAAATCAGATAGGCACAGGAGTGGCTGTGTGGTTAAGTAGCTTGCTTACCAAACACATTGTTCCAGGTTCATTCCCACTGCGTGGCACCTTGGGCAAGTGTCTTCTACTATAACCTCGGGCCGACCAAAGCCTTGAGTGGATTTGGTAGACAGAAACTGAAAAAGCCCGTCATATATATGCATATATATATGTGTATGTGTGTGTATATGTTTGTGTATCTGTGTTTGTCCTCCCCATATCGCTTGACAACCGATGGTGGTGGGTTTACGTCCCCGTAACTTAGCGGTTCAGCAAAAGAGACCGATAGAATAAGTACTAGGCTTCCAAAGAATAAGTCCTGGGGTCGATTTGTTCGACTAAAGGCGGTGCTCCAGAATGGCTGCAGTCAAATGACTGAAACAAGTAAAAGAATAAAGTTGTATTCTATGCAATTTTTTTTTACCTTATTCCTAAATTTCAAATTCCAACTGAATACTATGAAGAAATGGTTATCTCCCTTGTATTAACTATCTGCTAGGGGGCACCACATATATATTTAGCATTTTTCTTAAATCAATAACAAGGATGTAAGGGATGATGGTTAAGAAAAAAAAAAAAAGTCAGCTGTTGGCCAAGAGTGGGGTTAGTAACAAGTTGGAGGGAGTGGTGATGTTATTTAGCACAGCAAACAAATAAAGATATGAGAGAGGTGCACAGGAAAAGATGTGTCAGAGAATGATAAAAGGCAGAATAAGTAGTAGCAGTAGTAGTAGTAGTAGTAGTATCATCATTATCATCATCATCAACATCAGCAAGAACAAGAAGTAATAGACTTACGACCAATCTTCTCTTCTGATAGGTACTCAGCCTAAAGACAGAGAGAAAAGTCATCTATAAACAGTGTTTAGAGGAAAACATATAATTTATACATCAGTAGTGTGTGATGTATGTAGAAGAACACAGATGTTTGTGGGATGTAGAGCCGAGGTTTGTCAGTGTTTTTATTTGACTCTAAATAAGGCACTAAAAAGTGTTACAGAAACAGAGATGCCGGCAGCTTTTCGTAGTTGTATTACAAAAAGGAAAACGAGAGTGAGTATGAAAAATGTTGTAATATAGCGACTGACACATGCATTGCAATTTGCTGCGAAGGTACCAATGTATGTGACAGAGTGGTGCATTAACGCTCAGGTTTACAAAATATTGGAATATCCTAGCATTTTTATATAGGAAGGACTACAGAACCCTTTATTTTTAATGATTGCAGAGCAGTGGTTCCCAGGCCACATTCCTACCCCCGCCCATTCCAACTGACCATCACAGACACAGAACCTCTTTCTAAAACAAATTCAAAGCAACTATATTTCACAAATAAAACTTAACCTAAGGAACCCAATATTTTGTTTTTACATGAATCACTACCCCAACATCGTCCCACTTTTCTTCAACACCCCCTTGGAACTTTCCACCACCCTAGAGGGGCAATACTGCCCACTTTGAGAACCACTGTTGTAGAGTGATTATGAGGGAGTCTAGTTACTATTTCTAGCAGGTGAAGTGACCACATACAGGTTCTCCCCTCTCTGCTTTCTTTCAGTAGAGATGCCGACAGCTAAAATGTCTATCCTAACTCATAGTGCAGCTGTTCTGAAGATGAGTCTAGCCATTATTTACCATTTACAAAGTACATCATTCCTCAGTATTTGCCCAAAGCTTATCGGCAAGATGAAGGGTGAGAGGGGTGGTGGTGGTGGTGTGAGATAATGCTTATAACTCACTCACTTACTAAAGCCAAAAAGAGAGACACTATGTGGTTTCTCAACCTGCTAGATGTAACAGCCAAATCTCTCTCAAATCACTCCTTGTTATTATCTTAAAAAAAAAAAAGAATTACACATTGGATAATGTGAACCTTTTGTACATAGAAATTATATGGGGCAGCCATGGTTGGGATGTCCATGCAAGTCTGCTTGATCTGACAACCAGCATTGGTTTGTTTACATCCCTGTAAGTTACCAGATCATACGACTGAAAAATGTGACTGTGTGATAAGAAGCTTGCTTCTCAACCACATGGTTCTGGGTTCAGTCCCACTGCATGACACCTAGAGCAAGTCTCTTCTACTATAGCCTCCAGCCGACCAAAGCCTGTTGTGTGTGTATGTATCCTTGTGTCTGTGTTTGTTCCATACTACTGCTTGACAACAGGTGTTGGTTTGTTCATGTCCCTGTAACTTAGCAGTTCAGCAGAAAAGACCAATAGAATAAGTATCAGGCTTAAAAAATAAAGTACTGGGGTCAATTCATTTGACTAAAAACTTCTTCAAGGCAGTGCCCCAGCATGGCCCAGGAAAGGCATCCAGCTGTAAAAACCATGCCAAAGCTGATTTCAGTGGTGCTGGTGCCACATAGAAAGCACCCAGTCCACTTTGTAAGGTGGTTGGCATCAGGAAGGGCATCCAGCTGTAAAAACCACCAGAGCTGTGCCACATAGAAAGCACCCAGTCTACTCTGTAAAAGTGGTTGGTGTTAGGGAGGGCATTCAACCATGAAAACCATGCCGAAGCTGATTTCCCCAGTGCTGGTGTCATGTAAAAAGGACCTGGGCCACTCTATATGGTGGTTGGTGCTAGGAAGGGCATCCAGCTGCAAAACCCATGCCAAATCCTGGGCAGCTCTTCAGATGACCATCTCCTGTCAAACCAATGCCAGCATGGAAAATGGGTGTTAAATGATGATGATGATGCACACCTACATACACAGCAGAACAACCAGATCATCTGCTCCCACCACATAGAGCTTAAGAACATACGCAGAGTCTATTAGTTGGAAATGTACTGTTAAAGAAGCAAAGAGAAAATTGGCTGAAGAGAAGAAAACAGTAAAAACATTGCTGTGTGTTTGATAGCGATAAGGTATCTTGATTGGATCTGCTTTTGGTCTTACGTCAGAAGTAAGACATAATGGAGATCTGGACATCAACCTGTCTGTGTGAATAGGCACACACACACACACACACACATATAAATAAGTATATATATGCATCTATAATATATAGCTGTAGAAACTCTGCCAAATCAGATTGAAGCCTGGTGTAGCCATCTGGTTTCACCAGTCCTCAGTCAAATCGTCCAACCCATGCTAGCATGGAAAGCGGACGTTAAACGACGACGATGATGATGGTGATGATAAAATATATTACATATATACATAAATATACACCAGATAGTTGCCAGTCAGACACTTAAGGAAAGTATTCACAATCCAAGCAAATATCTACACACACACACTGAATTCTATAGTGACAGTCATATCCAGACAAACATATGATGTGTGGAATAGATTATGTCTTACAGCTGACACACGGCCAGGCAAACACTACACACACACACAGAACCAAATATTAGAAATGCTTAATTATATTGGATATAACGTTTTGTAATTAATTTGCCATAGAACAGATGAGTTATTATCATCTGTGAATTATTAATGATTGAGATATTGGGCATGTTTTTTTATTTTTTATAAGACTTCATAATGGTAAATAGATTTTGCATGGCGGCAAGTCGCAAAGTACTGGACTGGAGGAAGAGAAGACGACGACGACAACCACCACCACTATTGAATTAATGGCTTTGTGTTCTAGCAATGAACTGCAAGTCAATGAGATTATCTGGCCAGCTAGAAATAGCAACCAAATCTCTCACATCACATCTTTGCCAATCTTAAAAAAAAAAAGAAAGAGAAAAAGAAAAAAGACATTGGAGTAGTCCTGTCAAGGGGTTTATCTTGGGAGTTATTTGACCTTTTCTACTCTAGGCACAAGGCCCGAAATTTGAAGAACACACACACACACATTTATATATTTAACAAGCTTCCAGTTTCTGTCTACCAAATTTCCTCACAAGGCATTGGTTGGTCAGGGGCTATAGTAGAAGATACTTTCCCAAAGTGCTGTGCAGTGGGACTGAACCCAAAACCACATAGTTGCAAAGCAAGCTTTTTATCCACACAACCATGCCTCCTCCACCACACACACATATATATATATAACAGGCTTCCACACAGTTTCCATCTACCAAATTTACTCACAAGGCATTGGTTGGTCCAGGGTTATAGTTGAAGATACTTTCCTAAATTGCTGTGCAGTGGGATTGAACCCCAAACCACGCCTACACCCACCCACCAAAGAAAGGCATGGCTGGAACACAGCCAGCTTGATGAAGGTAGGCCAGGGTGGGGGAGGAGGAAGGGGGTAAACAATAACTGGTGTTTACATTTGAAACTAGTAATGAGATTGTGGAACATTCGTTACATTCATTATAGACTCTTCACTCCACCCCCAACTAACATCATGACACACGCACACACACATTATACACCCTCACAGCAATAAACACCCAGATTTAATTACAACATCGATGCACTACCTGCTGTGCACCTACTGTGCACTCAGCTACTATGCAGTCACCTGATCTACTAGTAATAGCAACCAAACTTCTTTCAAATAAACTTTGCAAAAGGAAGGCTGTAATGTAGTCTTGAATATAAATATAAAGGCTTGATGGTCTTACACACACATATACATACACAGAGAGAAAGAGGTAAGTTTGATATGTCTGTACATCTATTATGCAGGTAGGTATACATATATTATGTCATACCATGATACTGTGTGCACTGGGATACGCATTGTAAGGCTGCTGATATTAAATAAAATGTTAAATACTAATATGGTATGCAAATTACTATCCCCAGTTTACTGTAGCTACTAGATTTGATGTGTATGTAAATGGATTGGCAACCCGTTTCTCTGGAGTTGGTCAAATGATATGGATATCACTGATGAGACCCCAATAACAACAGAAAACTGGATCAAGGCTATTTATTTTTTCTCAATCTACAGAGAAATGGGTAAATTTGTATGTCTACTACGCAGGTCGACAAATATTATATCATATATATATATATATATAATCTCAATCTCAAGTAGTAACATTATATCCACTTCACCAATCACTGCTATAACAAAATACATCTTTAGTTCTACTTAGTCACTTGATATGCTAGAAAAAGCAGCCAAACCTCCCTCAACTCACATATTACTGTCTCTGAAAAGGACATGATGTATAGTGTAGTTCTGGTTTGGGCTCCCTGTACACAGAACAAAAGATGATATTGCCACAACTGGAATGTCTCTGATAAGCTCACCTGGGAATTAAACTCCCAACAACAAAACATCACCAACATTATGACAGACACACACACCTCATATCTTAATAGCAATAAACACCAGTCACACACACACAAACTTAATCTACATACACATTATAGCCTTGATGGCAATAAGCACCTACATGTGCAACCAGCCACACACATAGTAAAATTGCCAACCAACAACACAGGCGAACACAGTTCTAAGCATTAATAGGTTTTCTTGTTTACAAAACATTGGCCATGCCTCCAACAACGGTAAAACGACACCATTATGAACAGGAAAAATATATTACTGTAACAGTAACTAACCCAATAAAATAGAAAAAAACCAGTGGCATAAACACAAACAAAAACAATAACGAGGAGACATGTGATCAACAACAAAAATGCAAATAAAACACAAATATGTAACAACAACAACAACGATTACAGCATCTATTGCCACCACCCATTTCTGCTCAGAGATGAGGCGTAGTAGTGGAAAGAGGGGGAGGTAGAGGGTGGAGAGAGAAAGCAAGCCAGTAAATTAGAGCTGTTTTACTCTCTCTGCTTTCCTCTCTCTCTCTCTCTCACTAATATCATTCTTTTACCCCAGGATGTTGAGAGGCGTGGTCTGGTTGACAGAAAAAAATAAATAAATAAATAAGCAGAACAAAAACAAGACAAAAAAGAACTGTAGTGGCAACATAAACAGTTAAGTAAATAAATAGTCGAGCGTCCCCTGCACTTTGCCAAACGCTCAACCAGATGTGAAACTAAACAACAAATGTAAGATACAGAGCAGTGTTTCTCAACCGTTTTCCTACTTATGGGTCCCTTTGACTCCTCTGTTACCCAGATTGGCCCTCTTAGCCATTGGATGGTTAAAAAACCCTATTTTACTTTTACAATTAAATGTTATTAGGAATTGTATAAAAAAATTGTCAAAATATTTTGTGTAATGTAGGAGTAGAACAAATTTATTGCAGATAAATTTTAACAACAAAATTTTATGTGGACCCCCCACTGCCACCAAGGTCATGTGGGCCCTTGTTGAGGGACTTACTGGAAGGATGCTTGAGGGTCATATATGGCTCTGGGAGTGACAGCCGAGAACCATGGCTTTTGATTCCAACTTGTCTAAAGACTAGCATTAAATCTATTTTCTGTTTCTTTCATCAATTATTGTGTGTGTGTATGTCCTTGTGACTTAGCACTCCACCAAATGACACCAATAGAATAATAAGCAGACTTCAAAAGAAAAATACATGAGAACTGGCTTTGATTTGTTTGGCTAAAACCTTCAAAGCTGTGCCTTCTTTTATAGCCCTGGGCTGATCGAAGCATTGTCAGTGAATTTGGTTGATGGAAACTGTTTGGAAGCCCATATATGTGTGTTTGTGTTTTTGTCTACCACCACCGTTGGCTTGTTTACACCCTACCCCCATAACTTAGTGGTTCAGCAAAACAGATTGATATAAATAAGTACCAGACTTAAAATAAGTACTGGGGTCAATCTGTTCAACTAAACCAGGGCTGGCCAACCTGAGGCCCGCGGGCCGCAGACTTTTATCTTGCAGCCCGCTTGATACTTTCTTGAAATGGGTTTATTTAAACAAACATTAAAAATTTTTTTATCAAAAATTAAAGATTGTAATGAAAAGTAAAAAAAAAAATACTACCGTTTTTGCAATGATAATATTTCATGCTGAATCAACAATCATTCATTCATTATTGTAATAATGGTATGAGAAAGCAAAATGCTTTCAATTCTGTCAGGATACAAGTGGCCCCGCAATGTAATTCGAGCTGGCCATGTCTGAATTAAACCCTTCAAAGCAGTGCTCCAGCATGGCCACGTTTCACTGAGAGAAACAAGAAAAAGGTAAAAGAAATTACTAAAGAAGACAGAGACTTCTATGAATGATGAGATTCTATTTAACCTTGGTGCATAATCATCATCATCATCATCACCATCAGTCGTTTATGTTTCTGCTCACTGATAACAATGTCCTCCTACTCACTGATAACAATGTCCTCCTACTCACATTCAGATTCCAACAAAGATTCTTTTGAAAAAAAAAAAAAAAAAAAAAAGTATTGTACCTGGTTTACATATTTTATCACTAACCCCCACCCCCAACCATTCTAAACACCCTGGGCCTCCTACAGCATCCTTGTGAATTTTCAACATCACTCAACCCGAAGGAGATGCTATTGCTTTGGTTAAGAAACACCGATCTAAATATCATCATCATTGTTTAACGTCCGTTTTCCGTGCTGGCATGGGCTGGATGTTTTGACTGAGGACTGGCAAGCCAGAAGGCTGCACCAGGTTGCAATCTGATCTGGCAGTGTTTCCACAGCTGGATGCCCTTCCTAATGCCAACCACTCCAAGAGTGTAGTGGCTGCTTTTTACGTGCCACCGCCACAGGAGCCAGGGGGAGGGGGACTGGTACATAATTCCTCATCTCTTAAATAAAGAACTGAAATAAACTTCCATACTAAGAGAAATAAAATCAAGAAGAACTGCAAAAACATTCAGTGTAAAGTGGTCAAATAATATTTCATGCATATGTGCTTTATCATGTGGCCTTCTCCCACTAGGAAATGGTAGAATGTGGCCCCCAGTTGACAAAAAGTTGCCCATCTCTGATCTAAACAGTATGTTAAGTCTGTGCTGAGTTAATTTTTTTAATATCCGTGACCATGTGTTATCATGGAAAGAGTCAATTAATTGCAGCTGTTTGGATATTGATGAGTTGGTACGGCTGACGTTGCAGTATTGTGTTCTTGAAAAATAGAGACACCTTTAGTATACTTTTATGGTAACACACCAGTTCAATATGGTAGAGAAAGAAGATTAACTACGATACTTTTTCATTCAAGAAATCCCATTTGATCTGACAAATTCATAATAGTTGTGACTCCCAAATTCAACATATACTGGTAGTTTTAACCATCCAAACCAGTATATTACAGGTTGCTTTTTTTTTAGGAGAGGTGTTATAGGTCAAATCAAATATATTAGAACGTAGATCATTGTAAATAAGCTAGTTTGAAGACACACATTAGCATACAGCAGGTAGCTACGTATGTCGACTGTCTGGCATATTAGTTGTTTCTCTGGATTGTATTACAGAGCTCTTGAATGATATGTTGGAACCCATTAACATTTAATGTAGGAAGATGCAAAGCTTCTTTGCTATTCCTAGCTTGTACTACATTCGTTTTGAAGCATATTTCTTTTACCTTAAAGTAGTGGTTCCCCAATTTTTTTTTTCAGGATGCCACCCTCTTGGTTCTATGGCCACATTCCTAATCCCTTCCTCTAACTCACCATCACAGAGATAAACCATTTTCTGCAGTGAATTCATAACAACAATATTTCACAATTATAACTTAACCCAATTAACCCTGTTTTTAAATTTTTTTTTTTAATTATATCCATTGACCCATTTTGGTTACTCCATTTTCTGCCCCCCCCCCCGATTTCTCCACTGTCCCCAGCGGGGTGGTATCGCCCACTTTGGGAACCACTGTATTAAAGCATTAAAGTCCTCAACAGTAGCTCTATACCTTTTCTAGTTCACATTTAAGAGCAGGTATCAATGTGTGGTTAAGAAGTTTGCCTCCCATGTGCTCAGTCCTACTAATTGGCACATCAGGCAATTGTCTTCTACTACAACCCTGGGTCGATCAAATCTTTTGAGTGGGTTTGGTAAATGGAAACTAAAAGAAGCCCATTGTATACATACATACATATGAAGTTCAGTAGCACTGTGTGGTACCTAGGGTATCTTCTATTACAGCCCTGGGTTTATGAAATCTTTTGAGTGTATTTGGTAAATGGAAACTAAAAGAAGCCTTTTATATACATACATACCACACACACACATATATGCGTGTGTAGGTGATTCAAATGAGCATCAGCATTTCACAAGTCCCAGAAGTCACGACCATTTTGGGCAGTTACACTTGAGATGGTTCGATCTGGTGGCCTCCAAAAAAGTCTAAGCTAAGAGCATTAGACCCCTTCGTAAGAAAGCTAGCAAATGTATACAACAAAGACAAAAAAACAAACAAGCAAACAAAAAACGGAGAACATGGTACACATTATGAACACAGCAACAAGAAATAACAACAGGTGTCTTTCGACTGAGAATGAATCAAATTGAGCTGTGTATGAAGTGAAAACCTAAAGGCAGAAACATGAGATGGACATAAGAGGTGTTGGCGGTCGGCAGTCAAGCGGAGAAAGAAAGATCACATGGAAGGAGGAGAGATGGGTACACACACATATATATATATAGATATTAATCGTCATCATTATCGTTTAATTATATTCCTTGCTGGTGTGGGTTAGACAATTTGACAGAATCTGATGTTTCCAAGGACAGCATTGTATTCCAACAGCATGAACTGGGCACCTTTTATGTACCATCTGCACTACTGAGGTCATTGCGTAGCTTGTAGAACTACAAACCCTGGTGTGTTGGTCAGCTTCATGCTGGTGAACGAGGGATTGAACTATGAGAAGAGCAGTGCAGGTTCTTGTAGAGGATCTCTGTATATCTATATCTATGTACACACACGATAAGCTTCTTTCAGTTTCTGTCTACTAAAATCCACTCGTAAAGCTTTGCCCAAGGTGCCAAGCAGTGGGACTGAAGCCAAAATAAAATGGCTGAGAAGCAAACTTCTTAATCAAATGCCCAATAAAATAATATTAGTCATTAATAGTTTTTTCTTTACTAAGTAATTACTATTTAATGTTCTCTGTTCTGAATATGTTAACGCTAACTTAACTACTCTATTTTATGTAGGTGGCATTTATAAGTTATTGAAAACCAGATGTTTACGAAACATGATGCAATTCTTAATTAAAGCACATTATATCAGTAACTGTAATTTCAAAATCTTGCAATTAATTCCTGAAAACACTTGTGTATATCTATTATTATTAATATTTTTTGTTCAACAAATTGGCACCTGTATTGGTGGCACGTAAAAGTACTCATTACACTCTTGGAGTGGTTGGTGACAGGAAGGGCATCCAGCTGTAAAAACCATGCCAAAACAGACACAGAAGTCTGGTGCAGTCTTCTGCATGGCCAGCTCCTGTCAAATAATGATGATGATACATACATACATACATATGTGGTACTCATCAACTTGCCTGTTTATTTTTCAACTAAGAGGACAGGACAATAAAAACAATATAGTCCTCTTAGTTGAAAAATAAACAGGCAAATAGACATAATACAATGTCTGCAAGTTGATGAGTACCACATATTCCCCTCCATTTTCTTATTGCTATATATATATATATTCACAATTTAGGTTAGTTGAAATACGTTTGTCACATATTTCTCTCACTCTTTCTTCTTATCTCTTGAGTAAC
>NC_068991.1:5969500-5975708 GCF_001194135.2 Octopus bimaculoides | reverse complement strand
GAAACCGGGCCCATGAGCCTGGCTAGGCTTTAAAAGGGCACATAAGAAAGAAAAAAAAATCAACACAGATGTGCTGTAAGAAAACCTGTTGTAAATTACAGTATTTATCTTGGGAAGGCAACTAGTATAGACACTTAGTGCTAAAAAAGCATAGAAGTATACAGTGGGAGAGGAAAAGTGTCCAGTAGTGACAGCGGAATTGCAAGATCCAAGGATCAAGCTGGACATTTGCCATCCACTGCCGATACTTCTTAGCTTTTTAGCATTATATGTCTAATTGAGATGCTTTCTCAACATGAATACTGCAGTATTGTGCCGTTCTTAAACTACACCCACATTAAGTAAAGTTGCTATTCTAAACAAACACTAATTCCATTACTAATAACATATTATATATATATATGTATCACACATATATATGCATATACATAAATACACATATATGTACATACATACATGCCGGTACTCAAAAACACAGAGATTTCAGTATCCATTACAATTATAAGATAACTAGTTGTTGGCTGAGCCTAGCTGTAAATGTGTGACAACGTTATCAAGTTTGGTGCACATGTAAAGACGAGAGGCTGATAATACTGCGCTGGAATTATGCGATATGTACAGCTTACTCAAACGGTGGCAGGGAAGGTGATTACACCAAGGTTTGGTATAATTGCCTTTGGTGCATTAAGATTATTTATATAACAAGGATGAAATTAGTAAAATAGTGATCTTATCATTCACTTGTTTCATTCATTGAACAGCGACCAAGCTGGGGCATTGTATTACAGGGTTCCAGTCAAACAAATTGACTTCGGTGTTTATATTTTTTAAGTGTGGTGTTCACTAGCCTTCTTACAAAAAATCTAATGCTCTTAGGTTAGACTTTTTTGGGGGCAGCCAGATCGAACAATCTCAAGTGTAACTGCCCGAAACTGTAAGGACATCTGGCAACTTGACTGAAGAAAGAAAGCCACAAATGACCCGTCCTTTTTTCCCCCTTCCTTCTAATTATTGTTTTTCCTGTCTCCTTTGTATCGTCTATCTATCCAAATGTTTTATTGTCCTCTATTGCGTTTTTGTTCTATTTTTTCCTATTTATATATACATATAGCAGCATACGTACACAGATGTACTCTACGCACACATACACGATGGGTTTCTTTCAATTTCCGTCTACTAAATCCACTCACAAGGATTTTGTCAGCTTGAGGCTATAGTAGAAGACACTTGCTCAAGGTGCCATGCAGTGGGACTGAACCTGGACACACACACACATATGATAGTCTTCCACAGTTTCTACCTACCAAACTCACTCACAAGGCATTGGTCGACCAAAGGCTGTTGTACAAATCACTCGGGATCTTGCGAAATTTCTTGCAACCAAAAGAAAATGTAATTCCTGCAAGTGCTTGGAAGAAATTTAACAAGTTCGGTCACATGCTCAAGATGTCGCACAGTAGGACTGAACCTAAATCCACAAAGCCCAAGGCTTTATATTTTGCATGCACACCAAGAGCTGAGAACTTTTGTCATGTACAGATGATATACATACTAATTACTGTTGGTAATTAACACCTCAGCGTGAGTCAAGAAGCTGAAACCGAATCAAGGGTAACGATATCCGTTGCCCATACGTATCTTCATACACACGCACAACTATGGGAGTATCTGCCTAACTGGGTTGTCATAGATTCGTTGTTTCCCCATTTATTTTTAATCCTTACCAATATTGTTTGAATTAACATGAAAATTAT
This sequence comes from Octopus bimaculoides, assembly GCF_001194135.2. Lineage (NCBI taxonomy): Eukaryota > Metazoa > Mollusca > Cephalopoda > Octopoda > Octopodidae > Octopus > Octopus bimaculoides. The sequence goes on along the minus strand of NC_068991.1, from coordinate 5,973,954 downwards.
TTTTATCGTAGTGTTTTATGGCTTTCTTGTTGCTCTATTTTACCTCTACAACTTTTGCCAATCGTTTTTGAAATTTCCATAATTTTTTATCTCTTTTCAGACATGACGATGGAATGCCAAGCAGGAAACATATGAACGAATTTATCTGACAACCCAATATGAAAATGAAGAAGTATCTGAATTCGTAGAAATAAGTTAAATTACGTTTTAACTAAATGACGTTTTAATTAAAGAAGTATTGAACTGAAATCTATTTTCTACTGTCTTATATTTAATATTTTTCTATGTTTGCGTGGCTCGGGCATTGGGACAATTGTTTTTGAAGTTGGATGAGTTTTCTATTTGTTAACTCAACCCTGAAAACCGAAGTAAGTGTAAAGCCTCAACCCCGAAGAAAAAAAAAAAGTTACACACAACATGATTGAACCTGGGACCTCGTGGCTGTGAAGCGAACTTAACCATTTGGCCAAACTGCGCCTACCTGTACATTAGATATGTATCTACGCACGTTGCTCTATGACAGGCAACTTTGCAACAATCAGTTTCATTTTACGCGTATGAATTATTCACTTGACTATATACAACCATCATATGACACAATTTACTATACATACTAATATCTATTTACTACCAGCAACGAAGTAATAAAACTCATTTGATTTTCCTTCATAAATCCATGCAAATACCACTGACCCCTTCGACACTGATTGTATGCAATCATTACACTAAAAAAAATTTGAAAAGAAGCTCGATAGATCTGAGAACACGAATAGGATTAACTAAAAAGAAATTATAATGAAATCGATGCACCTTCTTTTAAAGATTTCATTTCATCAGTCAAAATGAATATTAATATTCCCATCACGATGTTATAATATGATAGCATTTTTAACGATTGCCTGGGTTTAAGAAAGGCGCGAATATATACCGCCCTTCTTTACAAACCCCATTGTAAAATCCACATGGAGGAGAAAACATTGAAATAGATGATAATCATACAGAAAATATATCATGTTACAAAAATCGACTCGATAATCTAATTTTAAGTTTCGTTAGGAAAAAATAATGCAACTATATCGATGACTTGGATTGCGGCCATACTGGAGTACCGCTTTAAAGGGTCTTATAACAATCGTACCATCACAGAAAATTCTTCCAACCATTTAAATTATTTCAAATTTTCACCAGAATTAAAAAAAAAAAAAATTCTACTTTTTTCTACTTTAATGTAGTTTTGCATGTCGATGGAGAAAGTCACATTCATTAATTTTGAAAATTAATAATAACAAAATAAAAAAAAAGTTACAAGCATTTAAAATCATGTAATTAAAAATAATTCAACGGTACACCACAAGTGTACCCCGCAGACTTTCAAACTTTCAAAAACTAGATATTTTTTAATGAATATCTTCTACAAATACTTTTCAGACAGTGTAGAATGCGATTATGGCAGAATTTAATATGGGGGAAAAAAAAAAAATGATGGGCCGTATACATCGCATATATACCTACAAAATGAAATTTGAAATTTTGGAAAGAATTACGTGATGTGAATTAATATGTATCTGCGCCTATGGTATTAAATTCCCATATAGTTGTAATTTACACCATCTGAAAAGTAATTATTAAAAAATATCCATTTTTCTGAAAGTTATGAGGAAACAAAGTCACATTGAGTGTGGTACATTTGTGTAAGTTATACTTAATTCAAGTGGTTCGAAGAATTTTTTAAAAAAGATCCCTTTACCCTGGTACTCATTTTATTTCATCGATCACTTATTGAACTGCTTCTTTATAGAAGAACATGAACAAAAACACCGGTTTTATTTGAAGAAATTCAAACGTAGTTTTAAAACTTATTTTCACTTGACCGAAATATATTTTTGTGCCTAAGTAGTGTCTCATTGATTTCTAAATAGTTCGGTTTTAACTAATTATACCACTTTCTATTTCTTGACCGCCTTAACTCGCAATTTTCATAAACACGTGACGAAAATGAGTAACGAACTGACCCCAGAATATTTGCGTGTCTACCTATTCATCTATTTGTTTGTCTGACCCCCTCTCTCTCTATATATATATATAAATATATATATGTATGTATATACATACACATATGTATGTATTCTATGTGTGTTTGTGTATATGTATGTATGTATGTACGTATGTATACATGTATATATATATATGATCTACTGACGATCAATGTTTTTATATATTTATATATATAGAGAGAGAGAGAGAGGGAAAAAGAGGGACAAACAGACAAATAGATGAATATATATATATATATATAAATGATTATATATATAAAAATAATTATATACATATATAATTATATATAATCATTTATATATATATATAATCATATATATATATATATAATCATATATATATATATATATATATGATGATTTGTCTCATTTGATGCGACAGGCATCGAAGAGTTTAGTCGGAAAGAATCGACCCCCCCAGCACTTGTATTTCTTTTTTGTCGATCTGGTAATTATTCTATCGACCACTAATTTTCGAACCGCTAAGTTAAGGGGATGTAAATAAACTAAGACGAGTTAAACTGCGGAGGACAAAATAGACACGCACATGCATACATATATACATATATACAGGCATACATACATACATGGGGTCAGCACCTTCCCGGAGCCCTTTGCACTGTATTGTAACATAAACAAAACATGAAAATAATAATTAAAAAATAACAAAAATCGTTGCGAAACTTACATCATTCGTGTCTGAAGAAAATGGCATCGCGTAGTAAGATGTTTGTAGGGAACAGAAGGAAAGGAAAACTATAATTATGAAACTTTCAGCTTTGTATGAGAATCAACTTGATACAATGATTTCTTCATTTTAGAATGAGTGAGTAAGGTAGGAGAAGGGAGGGAAGTAGCTGATAGTGCGTTGTGATTGGATAATTCATAGTCACGTGCAGCCGACACGCCTTCTTGTGTTTGCCTTTCCCGCGTTTACGTCGTAACTTAAAACGAGAGAAGTTTTGCTTCAACTATTCAAATGGCACAATTTCTTTTCTTTTTTTTTTATATATCTTTTACTCGTTTCACTCATTGGACTGTGGCCATGCTGGGGTACCACCTCGAAGAGTTTAGTCGGAAAGAATCGACCCCCCCCAGCACTTGTATTTCTTTTTTGTCGATCTGGTAATTATTCTATCGGTCACTAATTGTCGAACCGCTAAGTTAAGGGGATGTAAATAAACTAAGACGAGTTAAACTGTGGAGGACAAATACAGACACGCACATGCATACATACATACGCATACATACATACATACATGCATACATACATAGAGGTATGCATACACACACGCACACACACACACACACGCGCACACACACACACACACACACACACACACACACAGACACACACATTTTTTCAATTATTCCAGTCCTTAGACTGCAGCCATGCTGGGACACAACCTTGAAGAATTTCAGGCCAACGAATTGACCCCAGTACTTTTTCCTTTCACGTGAGGTCTCTTTTGCCGAACCACTAACTTACAGGGATGTAAACACACCAACACTGGCTGTTAAGCCAGTGATGGGGGACAAAGACACACTCATATATGTGTGTGTGTGTGTATATATATATATGGTTGGGAAGCAAACATGTCCAAAATACAATGAGAATTATATTGGCCAAACAAGATCGAAATTGATATACCGCATTAGGATACATAAACATCAAATCAAAAATTCACCTCTGAGGCATGTTCTATTTAGTGAATATCAGTTTCTGTCTACCAAATCCACTCACAAGGCTTTGGTTGGCCCGAGGTTATAGTGGAAGACACTTGCCCAAGGTGTCACTCAGTGGGACTGAGCTCGGAACCATGTGGTTGGTAAGTAAGCTACTTACCACACAGCCACCAAATGTAAAATTTCTCTTTCTGCTACCTGTCTGCTGAGTCAATTAAATAAGTATTAGTAACAGACTAGAATATTAGTGTATTTCCGTTATACACGATTTATAAATGCTAAGAGTGTGACAACCGACATGTTTTTTGGTGCGGCAAAGAGGATGGCTATAAATTGCGTCATTGAAGCTGCAGAAGAAGCCATAAGTTGGTTTTGGATAAAAAGGGAAGCCCAGTTAGCTGATGCTGTTGGAATGCAAATTGGGACTTGCTCAACACCAGCTGGGACAACTGGGTGTGGGGATCTGATGGTCAAAGACCCGAAAGCGCTGATATCTCAGAAATATCACTGACGATGCATCCCAGAGCATCTCCGAGATGTATAATGGAAACCAACCAGCCAACCAACCAGCCAGCGAACCAGCCACCCAACCAGCTAACCGACGGACCGACCAACCAACCGATTGACCAACAAACCAAACAGCCGGCCGACCGACCGACCAGCCAGCCAACTAGCTAACCAACCGACTGATCGACCAACCAACCAGCCAACCAA
>NC_068991.1:5967833-5969330 GCF_001194135.2 Octopus bimaculoides | reverse complement strand
TTCCATATCCACAGCAATAATTCATTTATGTATGGAATTAGACCGAAAAATGCCAAATTAATTTTTTGATTATCTGTTTTTTAATTAAATGTTTTGAATCACAATTTTTCAGACAGGAATCGGAGTTTTTCATTATTTTATATTGTATTTTAAAACGTTGGGGGAATATAGCATAGCAATATGTACGTGTGTGTGTGAGTGTGTGAGTGTGTGTGAGAGAGAGAGAGAGAGAGAGAGAAAAAAGAGAGAGAAACGGAGAGAGAGAGAGAGTAGCGAGAAAGGGAGAGAGTAGAGAGAAAGTCGCGAGAAAGAGAGTTGAGCTAGAAAGATAGATAGAGAAAGAGAGAGGAGGAGGGAGATAAAGAGAGAGAGAGAGAAGGAGGGAGAGAAAGAGAGGGAGCGAGCATAAACCGATGATCAAAAGCGTTTCACCCATGGCCGTTCCTTTATGTTTCGTATTTCAGACGTAGTAGCAGAGATGCACCATCCCAATGTACCCTACCCAGCCATGAGCAACACTGAGAAGTGTGACCGGTTTCATCTCATATTAAATATATGCACGGCTTTTTAGCTAGTATTAAAGACATGTACGGTTTATGTATTGGTTATGTTGCATACATTATTTGGTACTTTTTGGTTATCTCACCCCCATTAAAAAATTGCCATTAAAAAATTGGGTTATACTCCACCACCCCCTAAACTAGGCTAGCATTTTATTTCATTGGCCCTTTAAAACTTTACATCTGAAAGTATAAGAGCCCTTTATGAGCGCAACGCAAGGTGGCGAGCTGGCAGAATCGTTAGCGTGCCGGGCGAAATGCTTAGCGGTATTTCCTCTGCCGTTACGTTCTGAGTTCAAATTCTGCCGAGGTCGACTTTGCATTTCATCCTTTTGGGGTCGATAAGTTTAGTACCAGTTACGTACTGGGGTTGGTCTAATTGACTTAATCCCTTTGTCTGTCCTTGTTTGTCCCCTCTATGTTTAGCCCCTTGTGGGCAGTAAAGAAATAAGAAACATTAGCACACCGGGCGAAATGCTAAGCGATATTTCGTCTGTCTTTACGTTCTGAGTTCAAATTCTGCTGAGGTCGACTTTGCCTTTTATCGTTTCGGGGGTCGATAAATTAAGTACTAGTTGCATACTGGGATCGATCTAATCGACTGCCCCACCTCCCCAAAAATGCTGGGCCTTGTGCCTAGAGTAGAAAAGAATACAAGGCGGTGAGCTGGCAGAATCGTTAGTATAACGGACAATATGCTTAGCGGCATTTTGTCCGTCTTCGTGCTCTGAGTTCAAATTCGGTCGAGGTTGAGTTTGCCTTCTATCTTTTCGGGGTTGATAAAATAAGCATTAGTTGAGTGTTAGGGGTCGATATAATTAATTTACCCTCTTCCTCGAAATTGGTGTCCTTGTGCCAAAATTTGAAACCGGATTGAATGCTATGCATATACTGTGCCAAAGGGGCCATAGTTTACCCCCACCCCCACCGCACCCTA
>NC_068991.1:5962858-5966686 GCF_001194135.2 Octopus bimaculoides | reverse complement strand
TCTCTCTCTCTCTCTCTCTCTCTCTCTCTCTCTCTCTCTCTCTCTCTCTCTCTCTCTCTTTCATATAAACATCTTATTGCATGTAAACTGCAATGCCTTCTTTCTCTTAACCCTTTGTCTGTCTAAAGCATTTTCATAAGTTTGTCCTAAGCACCCAAGCTTGTTCTCAGATTTTTAGTTAACCCTTGTTTTGTACGTTTTTACTAATATAAAGTTTTCTTTCATAACTCCCAAGTTATTCTGCTGGTTAAAAAAAAAGGGTGTAACTATAATTTATGATACATTGGCGTCAGGGAAATGTCACGCGTGTATCATTCATGAGACATGAACATCTGGGGAAATATATCCTGTATCTAAAAAGAGCACTCTGTCGGTTCTGACGACGAGTGTCCCTGCTGACACGATCACCGGAACAGTGTCAGATGAGCAGAAGTCCGCAAGGTACAATAATTGTTATTAATAATAAAATGCTGAGCATAAGCCAAAATATTAGTCTGTTAGCACAGCCTTACGAAAAATTTCTTACAGTACGTCAGGAGTTGTGTGGAGAGGTCACACCATCTCATCCTATCTCCTTCCTTAGAATATATAATCCATACTTGATAATGTCTGACATTATTTAATAACTCGTTACCTTTAAGAAACATTGAAACAAAAATTTGTCTGAAAGAAGAATTTTCTTAGAAAGATGAAAGGAATGTTAGCAAACTTTCATCAGCCATTTGCAATGAGTGGATGACAACAAAATCATAGCTGTGGTGAACCACCCTGGTGGATGATCGCAGTTTCATAAAACATCATAGCTAGAAATATGTTTTACATCCTGTATGGCAATTCTTTCGACCAAAATATAAAACAATACTATAGCTGATCTGAAAGAATATTAAGTTGAAATACGGTACTACTTTAACATAGTTTATTTATGATAAATTCATGGCTTCTTATTTTATGCCAGTACACTGTCACAGCAGTGTATTTGCATGTACAGAACCATACAGTTTCACCTAAAAATCACTTAAAAATATCTTTTAATAAATGTTTGAAGCTTACTGAGTTCCTGTGTTTTGCACAAATACATTCGTAAAGCAGGAGGGAGTCTTATACAAGGTTGCGTTCTATATGCTTGAAAATACAGTTCCTCTGTTACTTTCTTTTATTGTCTCTATTATCCAAACATTTCAATGAACTAATTTTATTCTAGTTATCTCCGCTGGTTGTTGTTCTTAGATTTTAAATACTCTCACAAGAGGGAGCATTTGTTTACTAATTTAAATAATTTCTGTTTAACGATGTTTTTCAACTCCCACACTCTCGTCAGAGTAGAGATGCAATTGTGCCAACATCAGAAAATCATTATTATACTCTTGTTAATACAATTTACTCTCAATTTATTTATTTTCATTATTCTTCCACTCCATTTCTATCTCAATTATTTACTCATTAGATGTTTACAAATGTTGTTTCTCGTACGCATTACTTTCCCCCCGACACACTTCAAGCTAGCAATGCTACTAATCTTAAAACAATGCGCTTATCAACTGCCTTCCAAAACAACAACCGACATTTTTGTCTTTCTCATTTGCCGCTCACTCTCCCTTATAATACGTTTCTCTTCTTCTCCTCTGCTGATACTCGAGTCTAAATATCAAAGCCGAGGCACTATCATGTACTAATATAATAAAGAGGCCTTACTGTTGAAAACGAAATGAAATGAATCATAACATTTTCGATCACCTCCTGTATATGTGTGCATGTGCATGGGCGTAAGTGTGTGTCTGTGTAACTAACTCGCAAACAAACAGAGAATCACAATTAGGTCCAGAAATACTTCATATTATCACCTACAAATAAATTCTCGCTAGCAATCAACAGTTTCTGTCATTTCCCGAACGGTGCACGCAAATGGTGAGTGTGGTACAATGTCGGATTGAAAAACTAAAGGTCATAAGTTCGAGTTCACTTTATCAGCTGAGTATATAGAAACTATGTTCAAGGATTGAGTCGGCTGTGAAACATCAAAGCACCAAGGATTAAGAAAATGGGAAAACTGCTACAGCATGGAAGTGTCTATTTGGTTATTGTTGTGCTTAAGTTCAGAAAAGGTAGAGAAGTAACTCTAATAAAACTTAACCATTCGATAATAAAAAAGTTCAATAAAAAGAGAACTCCGAAAGCAAAGTCCTAGCATGGCCAGTAAAAGTATAAGAGTAACACTTGTTTCTTTTTTTAAACATTTCAGTATTTTGACGGCAGCCGAAGGTATGGATATACTCCATACCACCACACACACACAGACCTCCCTTATGCCTATCTGTATACCCTACTACACATGCACATACCACCCCGCCTCCTTCACCCTTTCCAACGTCTCCCATAGAACCGCATTCTCTTTGGTTTTCCAACCATTTTTCTCCTTTATATTTTCTTATTCCTTTTTTTCCGATGAAGGATCAACGTCCGAAACGTCAAGACTCTTTCCCTACTTTTTAAGCGTTAAACTAAAACAACATCGCCCCTCTCATGTTGTCTTCCCTTTTTTACTCACTGCCTAATAAAGAGTTCAATAAAACAATGGGTTCCACGATTTTTGGAATATTGTATAAGGATTCCACAACAAAGTAAGTTTGGAAGCCACTACTCTCAAGAACCTGAGATTGAAAATCGAAATAGAATTAAAAGAAGACCGAGTGAAATGTTTACCATTTTATGATGCAACAGTATTAGTGTATTCATATTCAATTGCTGTAAACTTTCGTTTTGAAGAATAAATCATATCTGCTACAGTGTCTGTTGCCAAACCATTTCCCTAACAATATCATGATTTTCAATGAACTCTCAAGGTAATTATACATACAACATGTTGATAGCTTAATTTGGCATAACGTTTGTTCATATGTTTGCACTTTTAAAACTAATACATCACACACACTGAACAAATAGTTGTTTCCTACATCACTAGAATTTGAGTTAAGTTTGGCAGTGATGAAAGGAACGCTGTGATGCATGTGGTTCTCTAAAGGAGCCAATATCATACGAGCTATCAATTCTCAAGCCTACCTTCATGCGAAACCCATAATACGGTTTTCTAAAAATTACGGAAATCACGCCTGTATTTTACAGACGACCCCAAACATACTAATTCAATCAAATTTGATTTAATTTAATCAAATTGGAGAAAGAATTTATTCATATATTTTTTCAAACTTACAGGAATATTTTCATAATTTTTCCTATTTTATCTAAAATTCAGCAGATAATTAGAATACAATTTTATCTATTTTATATCTGATAAATATCTAGGAAAATAATATTTTATACTGCCTTTATTCTGTTTAGAATGACACGAGTATTGTCTGACTTTAATTCAAGGGTCCAATGGACCCAAATGGTAATTAATGTATAAAGTGAAATTTTCTAGCTTTTATAAACATACGGAAAATTTCCCATTTGACAAATAAAAGAGACTCAAGAAAAAATAAAGAGTCATGAGAAATAATCAGAATCAAATAATATAAATAGTAGGAAAAAGCAGTTCCATTATTTAGAAAAGCAGCCAAACCTGACTTGTGCACGTAAAAGCATCCACAACACTCTCGGAGTGGTTGGCGTTAGGAAGGGCATCCAGCTGTAGAAACTCTGCCAAATCAGATTGGAGCCTGGTGTAGCCATCTGGTTCGCCAGCCCTCAGTGAAATCGTCCAAACCATGCTAGCATGGAAAACGGACGTCAAACAATGATGATGATGATGATGATGATGATGATGATGATGATATATATATATATATATATATATGGGCTTCTTCCAGTTTCTGTCTGTCATATTCATTC
>NC_068991.1:5955509-5961035 GCF_001194135.2 Octopus bimaculoides | reverse complement strand
GTGTGTGTGTGTGTGTGTGTGTGTGTGTGTGTGTGTGTGTGTGTGTGTGTGCTTATCAAGTAGGCTGACACATACAGCTTGTAATAATTAGCTTTTCTGTTGATTTATAAATTATGTTGGCCGATGCATATCAACAACACAGAGGATTATAGTCGCTGGTGAAAATATCTAAATTGATAACAACCCTTTCTTGAAATGATAGATATATTTCCGACCCCAGCTGTCTTTAAATCTATTCACCTGATAATACATTGCTAGTCCTTTGTTTCAGGTTTCTTTAAAACCCGCCCAATTGATAAACGTTTGTAGTTATAAAACGATGGGCAGATCATATCCACCCATCCTGTCTTTATAAAATGATAAGCAGATCATATCCACCCATCTAGGCTTTATAAAACCTCCCAGTTTGATAACAGTGGTTCTAAATGACGGGTGGATGTAGCTAATGCGCTCATATCAGTTTATCGTGATAGAAAGCGAAAAGGGGCAGCTATGTGCTGACTAAAATCATCAGGAATTGAGCAAGTAACAGTTAACAGATGTTGATAATAGATACTTCTGACTGGCTAAAATTAGTAAAAATTTCAAACTTTATCAATTTCTGTAAGAGTAAAACTGAATGTGATTTTCGCAAATAATATGCAAAACTACATCTGGACAGACAGACAGACAGAATTTCGCTTTTATTTATATAGATAGCTAAAATGATACTGATGTATATTCAGAGTTTTATTAAAGATGAAACACTCAGCACATTTGAAATAAAATGATTCGTGAATGGAATGGAGTGAACGATGTGATGGCAGACTGCCGGAGACACAAGTTCTGCTAGGTCATTCAAGTCGCAAGATTCAATGGCAACAGGTGGATCCAAGTGGAATCCAAGGCATCGAAAAAGGCCATTTGGAAGACATCCACGACGATAGGAAGATGGTTTAGTTAAGCAGTTTGTGTCAAGATGGAAAATATTGGTGCAATCAAGACAGAAATGGAAGTGCATTGTGACCAGCGGTGTACAACAGTATCTGATGGCCTTGTTGATATTATGAAGTATAGAGTTTTAATGAGTTTTGTAAGGTGCTATGATAATTTAGAAAGTGATTATGAATTATCTGGAAAACTTCAGTTATCCGGCAACCGTCCGGTCCTCTTGTGCCGGATAAGAGGGAGTTTACTGTATTGTGATAAACAGGTGAAGTAATGAGAAGACAGGTGCGTCTGGATTTTAAGCAGATATGATACAGAGCTGGATGATTCAAAAAGAACAGTTAGCACTCAAAGACAGGTGAGAGAGAGAGAGAGAGAGGAGAGAGAGAGAGAGAGAGAGAGAAGGGGATAGAAGGAGAGAGAGGGAGGGGAGAGAGGGATAGAGAGAGAGAGGGAGAGTAAGAGAGAGGGAGTAAGAGAGAGAGGGGGTGGGATAAAAGGAGAGAGAGAAAGAGAGAGAGGGAGCGATAGAGAATAAGAGAGAGGTGAAGGATATAGGGAGAGAGAATGAGAGAGGGAGAGTAAGAGAGAGAGATGGATGGATAGATAGATAGATAGATAGAGAGAGAGAGAGAGGGGGAGAGCGAGAGAGAGAAAGAGAGAGAGAGAGAGAGGGGGCACACAGCAGGTCGGTGTGCTGGCTGTTGTAGTGTACTGGTTGAGAGTAAAAGTTGGTTAATTAATCGAAAAACATTTTTATCTCGTCTGCATAATGGGAGCTGAAGGTAGCTTGCGACATGGTTTCTTCACAGTTTGTTGCTTTCTAAAGCATCGACTTAGATAGGAAGATGTGAAAATGATGATAACGAGACTAGAGAGTAGTAGTAGTAGTAGTAGTAGTAGTAGTAGTAGTTGGAGGAGGAGGAGGACGAGTAAGAGGAGGAGGAAGTGGACGAATAAGAGGAGGAGTTGGACGCGCAGGAGGAAGGGAGAGGTAGAACGGGTTGAAAGAGAAGCAGAGGAGGGGAAATACAGACGTAGAATAAGAAAGAAAAAGAGGAAGAAGAACAAGGAAGACAAGATAAGCGAATGAAAAAGAAGTAGAAGGAAAGAACAAAGAAGATAAGGGAAAAAGATAATGAAAAGTTAATGATTTAGGTAGGAGTAAGGTGATTAACTTCCTTCCCATTCTCTCAACAGATTCTAGGGCAAAGAGAGGGGGACGGACGGCTTGGGTTATGGGGCTGGGTTGGCAGAAAGGATATAACAATTATAATCAAGAAAATGGACGGAAAACAAGAAAATACGATAAAATAATAATAATAATAATAAAATAAGGCAAAGCAAGAAAATATGAAAAAAAGAATTAAGCTTCTCCTTCTGTTTGGCTTTTGTTTTTCTTTAGTTAAGAGTGAGGGAAAGTAATTTATTTTCTAATTAACGTTGGTTGATAGACTCATGTGTGAGGCTCAGGTGTGACACAGGCAGAAGTGTGGGGGGGGGGCAAGACGGAGAGAAAACGGATACTTTGAAGCACAGTGGCACGCATATTTACACACATTCATGCACATGCGCACGCACGTATACAAGCACACACATGCACACAACCATACCACATACACGCGTGCGTGTGTGTATACACACACACACACATACACATATCAAAATAAGCAACAAGGATATCCAGAGGTAATGCAGTACGATCGTTTCATGCAACTCCATTTAATTGAACAATGCAATCATTACATCAATTTAAAATGCAGAGCAATCCTCAGCTGCACAAAGACATAGAATTTGATTAAATTAGAACAGATGGACACATTAGTATAATGCTGATGTTACTAAGTTCGATATTAGTGCTCCGCAATAGTAACTTGCTACTGTTTCTATCACATGACCTGTTTGAATAAACGGGGACAAAACTTACCAACGATCTATAAAAAGCCACCTTTCGAGCTATACATGGGGCTGAAACATTTATGGCGAACATCTAAATAACTTGACACATATTTAACGTAACTACGAACATCTGAGTAACAAACACTTATGCCAACAACAGTTGGCTTATGAGCATGCGTGTGTGCATATGCGCATACGAAAATTTGTTTGTGTGTGTGTATGTATGTGTGTGTAAGTGTGTGTGTGTATGCATATATATATATAAGTGAAAATTTGTTGACAATAACGTTTATTACTCGAAATAGGTATGAATACATATACGTATACGTATATATACCTACACACACATAAATAAACACACATATTGCTTTAGCTAAGGGCACATATACTTATATGCAGACTTACCCATATGTGTATGTATGTTTGTGTGTGTGTATATGTATGTATGTATATACATATATATTAGTGGTAACGAAGAGCAGGAATAGTGCTAAATACAAAGAGTAGAGTTAATTAAATGAAGTATAACCTCAGCCATGGCTTACGAATTTGTGCATATAAACATATCTTCAGTTGGTTGTCATAGCGGAACAAAAGATAATAAAGATTGTTGATGTTTTCATTCTGCCGTGGCAGCCATCTGAAGATGCGTTTATTCGCAGAAATGTAAGAATCATGGCTAATGACCAGGCTGATGAAATTTTTATATATATTACACACAAACACACAGCTCTGAGAGAGGAATCAGGAAAAATTTAGATGACATACGTAAAAACCTGCACTCATTACGTAAAAGAGTAGAGGAAAGAAAAAATATTTGGTTTAATCCACAGTACAACCCAGAGGTCACCACAAGTATAGCCAAGATTGATAGTAATAGTAAGACAACAAAAGAAAGAAAGAGACCTCGATATTATGTAAATAGAGGAATTTATCTGTAACAGTATGTGACAATTATTCGGAGTTTTATCATGGCAACCGAATAATTGTCACATCTTATATTTACACACACACACACACACACACATATATATATGTATGTATGTATAATATATATATACATATACATATATATATATATATATATGTGTGTGTGTGTGTGTCTATAAATATACACATATATATATAATACACATACATACACAAACACACACATATGCAGACACACACATACATATATAGATATGGATTTTCTTGTACCTTATTTGCATGGAATGATCTTTTCTGAAGCCGAAACCCAACCAGTCTCCAACATTCTTTCACAAAGCAGTCCAACATTGAATATCAAACATATAATTGTTTCCGGCTTCTTACGAATTTGAAAACTTAATTATATTCTCATCGAGTCTTGCAGTTCTGGAAATAATTAATTTCCTTTCAGCTGCTTTTAATCACACCAAGAAATAGTCGTACAAATCTTCTATATTTCTAGTGTTATATTTAGATAAGGAGTTGCGAAACTAAGTTTATCATAATATCTATCTCTTATCTTAGAATTAAAAATATTAACCAGTTTCTCTATTATTTGTTTTTAGAGCCTAAATTTCCAACAGTGTCTATCATTCTCAGAGATAAATAAGTTAGCAGCGTAAATATAGCGCTGTCAGAGAAATTCGTTTTTTTCCCCTCTTTATTTTATTTTAATCATTTCAATGTTATTTTAATTAAATTTGAAAAATAATTTTATCATAGGTGCAAGAAAGGCTGTGTGGTAAGAAGCTTGCTTCCCAATCATATGGTTCCGGGTTCAGCCCCACTGCGTGGCACCTTGAGCACGAGTCTTCTACTGCAACCCCAGGCCGACAAAAGCCTTGTTAGTGGATTTGGTAGACGGAAACTGAAAGAAGCCCGTCGTATATATAAATATATATATGTGTGTGTGTGTGTGTGCATGTGTCTGTATTTGTCCCCACTACTATTGCTTGACGACCTATGCTGTTGTATTTATGTCCCCGCAGTCAAAACGCTTGCCATATCCCTTCCTATTCAACATGGTTTCGTAGTCTCCGTCGCAGCTGCTCATATCACTTTACAGCGTTCACAGGGCATTGAGCTGCAGTCATGATGTCGATATTTTGAAACTCGGTTCGAATCATCATGAAACATGTAACTTTTCCAATATTCAGATGGCGTCCAGGTCTAACTTTTTCTCTCAACTACAGCTTTAACCTTTATACTCTCCAACACCGTCACCAATACATGAAGATGTTCTTGAGAAAATGAAGCATTAAAAATCTTCAAATTTAGCTCGAACACTCTTCATGACGACGGAGCTCCAAGAAGAAAAACAACCAACCCAATAAATATAACATTGGAAACCTCATTCCCTAATTCTCTACTTATCTCTTAATTTGTTGGTTGTCGATTATATTCAACGAAGGAGGAGCGGATATAAATATTATTTTCTATGTTTCATAATTGAAGTACAGTAATTTGTGTTGAAAATGGCCAATTGCCAACATTTATGTTCTTTACTGTTTATTTGTTTGTTTCTTTTTTTTTTCTGGGTCGAAACAACGAAATGAAGAACATTTTTTTCAAACGCAATTTTTGATATCTAAGAATGAATCGTGTTCAGAGATAAAACTTGTCTCCAGCAAAGAGATAAGAATTTAGGCAATGTATACAAGTTTACACACACACACACACACACACAAAACATTTACTTGCATACGTATATACATACTCACACACACACAC
>NC_068991.1:5952485-5954976 GCF_001194135.2 Octopus bimaculoides | reverse complement strand
TGGTTAAAGTATATATTTAAATTATGTCAGAAAAATGTTAGAAAAATGTTATAAAATCTTTTTGGTATATAAACATTGTATTTTGAGAAATAACCGGTTTCGTGTTGTCTTTTCAAATTTCTCTACTTCATTGTGTCGTATTCGTTCCAGTCTGAGAAAGAAGAGTTCTAGATAGGGGGAGGTAATTAGGGATTTCTTCCGGTATATATATATACATATATATATATATATATATATATATACATTATTATAACAAGGGCTTGGCTTGTGCCTCACCACGCGGTTAACCAAAGTTTTAATTCATTTTCTTTCTTCTGCTAGCCTATTATGTAGTGCGTTTTTCTCGGAGAATTTATGGTGGTGGTAATAGTGTTTATATAGAACTTTAATCAGCGTACACCTGATGACGAAAGACCACAGTGAAAGCTTCCTCAATGTTTAGATAACATTTCAGCCATTGAATAATCGGCAGCAGATGCAAGATTACGATGCCGAAATCAGAATTCATTTCATAACGAGACATTTTCTTCGAGAACTTCCGGTATTCATTGAAACATACCAAAATAAAATACTATTTCTCCATTTTCTGTTCATATCTATCTATCTATCTATCTATCTATCTGTATGCATATATATATATATATATATATATATATATATACACGCCATGATAGATCGCTAGCCATTACACATTCTTTTTTTCTCTCCTTGTTTCTTTCTGTGGAAGAGCGTATACTTCCCGAGCGTATGTATGTGTTCTGTATGTAACTAAGAACGTTTTTTTTCTCTGTCTGTCTGTCTGTCTGTCTCTTTTCTCTGGATTCCTAAATTACTAACATTCTAGGAAGAAAAACACATTCCAATGAATTTTTTCCAGATCGTAAAATGAGGTTTAATTAATAAGTTACTGGTTACATCATGCTGATGATTTGCAAAAAGAATGAAACAGTACTAAACATTTTTACCACCAACTAGAAATTGCAAGAACTTCGTAATAAGTAAACAAACATCAATTAAAATCTGAATTCTATGCATCATTTTCTTCGTAATTCCTAAATTTCAAATCAAAAATTCTCATCCTGCTACATTTGCGAAGAGATTATTATCTGTCTTGTAGCTGCCATCACAACAGGAAATCGCGTGTATTACCAGTTGCTTTTCCTGGTAATCTTATATCCTCAGCATCATCGTTGTTAGGATTCGAATTCCAGTTCAAAGCCCTGTCTTAATTTTAGACAAGAACTACGACAACTATGTATCGTGTTGTAGATTTATAACTAAAACATCATCATGGAATGTATTTAAATAATAACCACCATTTTACTGGAAATCTTTTCGTTAAACACTTCAAATTCTTTTTCATTTCATAGAATCGTCTGACTTAATTCTATCAAGGACTGATACAATTACATACAAAATATATTTTCTCACAGCATCTTTTTTCTTCCACCTTCTCTCAAAGTCTCTAAATATCTTTCTCCTCCTCTCTCCCTCTTCTTTGGTTACTTGCAATAGCAGTTAGATAAAGCATTTCACAGAATACTACAAATGCTATTATAAGTGTCTTACAAGTGTTATTGTAATCATCAAGTCATGGATTATGGACAGTTGGGATTATCGTGATAGACTTCTTATAACGGGCAAAAGGATGTTGGAGAATTATTACTCCCATTGCTGAAGGATTCTACTTGACGGGACGCTAGTCGCTCACAAGTTGAGTGAAACGGAGCAAGATGAAATGAAGTGCCTTGTTGAAGGGCATAACACACAATCCGGTCCGGGAATCGAATTCACGTCCTCGTGATCGCCAACTCAATATCTTAAACTCTAAGCCGCGCATCTTTAATATAAATAATACAAAACAGCAGAAAATATATGTACACGCGCACGCACCTTTTATCTTGTACCTGTTTCAGTAATTTGACTGCGGCCACGCTGGGGCACTGCCTTGAACGGATTTTTTAATCGAGCAAGTCGACCCTAGAACCTTTCTTTTTTTTAAAGCCTGGTACTTATTCTATCAGTCTTTTCTGCCGAATCGATGAGTTACGGGACGTAAACAAACCAACACCAGTTGTCATGTGCCTTTATATATATATAACTGTAAGTTTAGAAGGAATACTTGATAAGTGTAATCACCTGTATATGCCAGATAGTGGTAGAGGTGAGATAATATATCAAACAGAACACAAGGGATATCGCGGTACACGTGTTTCAAGCTTTATAAACATAGGTATATTATTGTGTACTTTTTCTTTGATGATGTAATCTTTGGACTAACAATATCAATAATATATCTAGGCGCAGGAGTGGCTTTGTGGTAAGTAGCTTGCTTACGAACCTCATGGTTCCGGGTTCAGTCCCACTGCGTGGCACCTTGGGCAAGTGTCTCCTACTATAGCCTCGGGCCCTCCAAAGCCTTGTGAGTGGATTTGGTAGACGGAAACTGAAAGAAGCCCGTCGTATATATATATATATACATATATATATA
>NC_068991.1:5948576-5951825 GCF_001194135.2 Octopus bimaculoides | reverse complement strand
ATCCTTTAATATTGATTTTAAATTTTGGCACGAAGCCAGAAAATTCAGGGAGGTGGTAAGTCGATTGCATCGACCCCAGTACTCATCTGGGACTTATTTTGTCGACCCCGAATGGATGAAGGGCAAAGTCGACCTCAGTGAAATTTGAACTCAGAACGTGAAGACTGCCACCTCGCCGCCTTTATCAATCATTTAATATTAAAAAATCAGAGCTTAGCAGTATTTCGTTTGTCTTTGCGTTCTGAGTTCAAATTCCGCCGAGGTCGACTTTGCCTTTCATCCTTTCGGGGTCGATAAATTAAGTACCAGTTGCGTACTGGGTCGATCTAATCGACTGGTCCCCTTCCCCCAAATTTCGTGCCTTGTGCCTAGAGTAGAAAAGAATTTTAAAAAATCCGAAATGCTTCCTATATAAACATAACATCATTATGTTTCTTATGAATAACTAATTATTTATCAGCAGTTTTATTTAATGATAGGTGAAAATGACTGCGGCCATGCTGGAGCACCGCCTTTAGTCGAACAAATCCACCCTAGAACTTATTCTTTGTAAGCCTAGTACTTATTCTATCGGTCTCTTTTGCCGAACTGCTAAGTTACGGGGACGCAAACACACCAGCACCGGTTGACAAGCGATGGTGGGGGGACAAATACTGATGCACGCACACACACACACACACACGACGGGCATCTTTCAGTTTCCGTTTACCAAATCCACTTACAAGGCTTTGGTCAACCCGAGGCTATAGTACAAGACACTTGCCCAAGGTGCCACGCAGTGGGATTGAACCCAGAACCATGCGGTTGGTAAGCAATACACTGTACTGTATATATATATATATTATTCTTATCATTTGTATATATTTCATTCTTATAATTTGTATATATATATTATTATAAATGCAAAACAACACCATCGACGTAAGCTTAGATGATAAACCGCGATAGCTGAACCGCGATAGCTGAACCGCGATAGCTGAACCGCGATAGCTGAACCGCGATAGTTGAACCGCGATATGATGAGAGATTACTGCATTTGGTATTTTTTAATTTGTGTGAATTGTTAGACCCCATCCTCCCAGAGTTCACTCAGGTTATCCAATGAACCAAATGGTCTTTAACAAATTCCCACCTTCCAATTAGCACGGGGGAGTGTAATTGTCTACTTTACAATATTGATTATCTTACAGCAGCTCTTATCACTTCTACAAACTATTCAAGTAATATCTGATAGTTTCAGAGTAATTTTATCTCTCGACATATGTTAAGATAAACGTATAAGCTAACTCTGACCTTAGCTTTCATGCTACTGGATATGACATAACAGACGAGTAATAAATGAAACTTTGGATATCAAGCATGTAGCCTTGCAGTCTGTGAACACAGTATATGCTTTGCCGGATCTGATGTGTTGCTGATATTTATTTTATTGATAGCAATGAAGTAAAATAAATGAAAGAAGGCACGTGGCCTAGTGGTCAGAGTGCTGCACTCACGATCGCAAGATCGTGGTTTCGATTTAACTGTAGACATAACGAGGTTGTGGGTGGGAAATAGACAGCGGATTAAAGGTGACTATATGTTTCAGGGTATTTAATTCCTTTGACCAGTTAGCGAATTAATGATATGATATATGTCAAGAACAGCGGAGAAAAGGTGTCCATGGCCTACACTTCAGTGGGAGCAAAGAGATTAAATTAAGTAACTGCGTGTGTGTGTGCGTGTGTGTGGTATACAGAATAGAAAGAAAACACGAGGACGAAGTAAAGAAACAATCAAACATGGTAAGTTAGGTCGACGCTCAGGAAAATTAGAAACGTCTTTAACATTCTGAGCATACATACATAACTACACATCCTCGATAAAATCAAATCAATGAATAAAAGAAACGATGTTACATGTAACAAATTTTGGGGATTTCCTTTCACTTGACGCTCAGTTAATAGAAAACTCGCTGTTTATAAGAGTCATGTTTCCCACATCGTCCGTCCGTCCGTCAAACACTATTTTAATGATTCTATCGAAGCTAAATATTTTGTAGATCTCGAAAGATGTTCCAGTTATGACGTTATTGCATTCACGATTTTTCAACACACAAAATTAAAAGGATGTAATATATTTGATATTTTTCCCCCTTTGTTCTGTACTTCGTTTGAAAAATTTCATACATTTATTTTATGACGTCATAATTTGCTGATTTCACTCATAGATACGTGGTTGATGATCTTAAGTAATTTATTTAGAGAAACGAAGTAAATAAAAAAAAGCAATGAATTTATCCAATTTATTCACTGAATTCAAATATTCAACGTAGGAAAAAAATAAGAGTTTGTGTTTTCTTTTTGGTCAAACTTTATATTTTCCTCGCAAACCTACAAATATATGTATGTACATGTGGTTATGAATATTCTACTCTGAAATACAATGACAGACTGTGTGATAACAGAAAAAAGATAAAGATGTAACCGTCCAAAGCATAGAAATAAATAAATAACATATGATGGATGATGTAATAAAAGCAATGTAACCCAGAACAGACAAGATAAAAAATAATACAAGATATATTTGCTTAATCACTCGATGACCCGAGTGGCTCCGTGGTAACATGCTGGACCCATAACCCACAGGTCTGAAGAACGAAACTACGCTCTACGAAGAAATGGACGCTATAGCTGATAATTATATGCCGTAACTGAAATGTTTACAAATATACCAAGCATATACATGTATATATACGTAGAAAAGTTAGGTATATATTGTATTATGCAATAGAAATTTATACAAGGTCAAGGGGGTCACCAACCGACCGAAGTGCACTAAAACCTAAGCGGGAGTAGGGCTGAGACGATAACAACTACTTTTCACTTAGTACATAGGGTAGATCTTCCATTTTTTTTGTCAATGGGTAGAGGTATCAATGTAATTTATTTGGTTAAGCAGCTCTCACTTGAAAGCGGAAGCTGTTGCTGATAATATTTAACCTCATCTACGTTGCAAACAAACGTGTGTCAATGAAATCTGAAAGCTCTTTCTAATATCATTCCAGACAGTACAATTACCTACAAATCAGTTATTACTATAGATCTATTCCATTAAGTACCGGTTCCGCTTCACAGAATTTTTCTGTTCCAGCTACAAGAGTAATTATATTAAAAGAGGTGTAACTAGCCAACTCGTTATGAAGCTTGGTTATGGTGTCAGCTAGGTGTAGCTCATATTTCATAACCAGTATATATATACATACATATA
>NC_068991.1:5946765-5948531 GCF_001194135.2 Octopus bimaculoides | reverse complement strand
TATATAAAGTCACTTTACAGGCTTAGCTGTGTTGTTAAGAAGCTCGCTTTGCAATCACGTGATTTCGGGTTCAATCCCACTGTTTGGCACTTTGCGCAGGTGTCTTCTATAAGCTCAGGCCGACTAATGCTTTGTGAGTGAGTTTGGTGACTGACATTGTGGGGCAGCCTGGCGTAAAATGTATTAATTGACACTATGGTAGCAATTAATCTTGAATGAGGAAATACGAAATATCTAACTGATAAACCTAAAGCAAATATTATTCACCCTGTCGTTAACCCAACTCGAACTAATATGAGCAGAAATAAAAATTATAAATGATTACGTAAGAGAAACATTGTCTGGTTTAATCCATCTTGTGAATTAAGTTTAATAACTTAAATCGCCACGGAATTTTTCAAACCTTTGGACAAGCGTTTCCCGACATCTAGTCTGTACAGTAAGATATTTAACAAACACTGAGGGTGCAAGGAATGTGGCGTGGGTGTTAAGGGGGCGGCAGCCCGAAAAGGTTTGGGAACTACTGATCTAAATAACAGCATTGTTCAACTGAGATCTAATAATCAAGATAACACACATTTTAGTACGGCTGTAAATAACAACCCTAACACATCGAATCGAGTAAATAAACTTTGCAATGTTAGGAATAGATCTTTGTGTCCATTGAATGGATATTGTTTTAGTAAGAATGTCACGCGTGCACTTAAAAACGCCTATGAATATATTGGAGCTGCCTCAAATAAGTTTAAATGAAGATATTATCATCACATATGCAACTCTAGAGGTAGGAGTAAAGCTAATTTTACATCTTTAGCTAGTTTTCTATTGATGCTTGCCGACAAAGAGATTGAGTATGAAATTGCATGGTCTATTATATGCAAAGAACAATCGTATAAAGTTACTTATGATGTATATAATTTGCGTAAATCTGATATAATTAATAGCAAATCAAATCTCATTAACCAACGTTGAGTAAAGAGTTACCTTCTCCCATAGACTCTTCAGACCATTGAAGTAGCTTCTAAATAGTCACCAAATCTACACGAAATTGCTGCCATACGTTCCTTAAATGGTACCAAAACCATCTTTAAAAACTTATGGGACACATTACATAATATGAATCGAGACAATTTTGATGAGGGAGGGTCATGGCTTTGATTCTATATCAGCCCCGATTAAGTCTAGAAGAGATAACAAACAATCGCAAATTCCTGACTATATTGCATGCTGGCAATGTTATCTGTTGTTATTGTTGTTGTTGCAAATCCCCTATTTTACACGATGTACCTCCCACTACTTTGTATCTCGTCCTTGTTATGTCCCCAACGTCTTTGGGCCTTTCTGCTCAATAATAACAAAATATTATTATCGCTATCATTACCGTTAGTTTTTATGCAAAAATATTTGTTCTCATTTCTTAAGTTTGTTATTGTAACTTGATAGAAGTTGTTTCATATACTAACCCTTATCGTTCTACCCTGCACTTTACCTCACCTACTTATATATTATGTGTGTGTGTTTGTGTATTGTATAGGAAAATGGAAAATGTGTGTGTTTTCCTTTCTCTCAAACTGTTTATTTCTCTCTCGACTTTCCTTGCCTTTTTACATATTCGTTAATAAACTGGTATTTTTCCAATATATGCATATTTCGCACGTACACCACACACACACACATTGATATACGCGCGCACAAACACCACATAAACAAACACATACATATACATGTGCACACGCACATTTATATATATATATATATATATATAT
>NC_068991.1:5943054-5946672 GCF_001194135.2 Octopus bimaculoides | reverse complement strand
ATATATTTATATATATATATATATATACATACATACACGCACAGACATAAACACGTAACGTCCGGACTGTTGTTGTTTTCTTTCTTTTTTCTTTTCGTTCTGCACTTCTTTTAAGTATATTTCTCTCTCTCTGTTCTCACTCTCTCTTCCTAACAACCTAGCTATCAATCCCTCACTTCTATTTGTATTCTTTTTCTCAGTCGCTCTCACTGTCTCCCTCCCTCTCTCACTAACAACCTATCTATCAATCTTTGTCTCTATCTAACAACTTATCTAATCAATTCCTCTCTTCGTTCACCTTTCCCTTATACTCTTTCCCCGTAACCCCTCTCATTGTCTCTCCCTGTATCTATCAACCTATCAATCCCGCGCTCTTTGTATTCCCCTTTATCACATCTCTTTATTCTTTTCTTCGGTCCCTCACACTGCCTCTCCCTCTCCCTCTCTTTATCTAACAACTAATCTATTAATTCCTCTCTCTATTCCCCCCCTCATTCTCAGTATTCTTTTCCTCGGTCACCCTCCCCCATCTCTTTCTTAGTCTTCCTTAACTTTTGTTTCCCCCTACCACTTTCTCTCTCACCTCTCACATGCTTAATCATACACACATTGCCTACTCATACATAAATTCAGACACACACACACACACACGCGCACACGCACGCACGCACGCTCACAAACACACATACACTCATCCACGTGACTTACACGGTATGGTGCTATGTAAGCTATGGCAAGACTTTCAGTTTTGATAGTGTCATGGTTTTAGTGTTTGGCAAGATTCTCTGAGAAGCTTGTTTTCAGTATTTTCTGATCTCACTGACACATAAAATATAGAAATTGTCAGGAACTAGGTGTTAACTTCTTTACTATCACACACACACACACACGTATGTACGTGTATATGTAGCAAAATATATATCGCGAAGACGAGATAAAAAATTAGAGTGTATTAGGTTAACGTTCACGAAATGGGGAGAAAAAGAAGGAAAAGTCTTTTATATTTAGAAAATATATTCTTTATCTGAAAGATAGGATAGACGAAAGACAGAAAAAAAAAGAAAAAAACCTGTGTAGGAAAATGGAGAAAGAAACGCCTGTAGATATAACCGTAACGGCATACTGTAATGACCGGAAGTGATACGAGGTCGCCTTAGGCGTGAATGGCAAGGGGGACAAAAGTGAGCCTGATGTTTGTGTGTGTGTGTGTGTGTATGCGTAGGAGGCCATTGTGTGCGTGTATTCTATACTCGTGCGTATGTGTGTGTTTGTGTATGTGTATGTGTGTGTGTGTGTGTGTGCGCGCTTGCGCGTGTGTGCAAGGCAAAGAGGTGACATAAGTATGTGTAAGGGTTGGGAAGTGTAGTGGTGTTTCTATTTACATTATTTACATTATTTACATTTGACGGATATTTGTCCTCATCTTGTTTGTTGTTAATACAACGTTTCGACTGATATAACCTCCAGCCTTCATCAGGTGGGGGAAATTTCGAACCTGGGTTCTCATTCCTAAGGTATTTTTTGATATTATTATTATTATTATTATTATTATTATTATTATTATTATTATTATTCAGGTCACTGCCTGTAATCGAAACCGACTTTTGTGAAGACATCAAGAAGAAGAAGACAAAGAAAAAGAAGAAAACAACAACAACAGCAACTACTACTACTACTACTACTACTACTACTACTACTAATAATAATAATAATAATAATAATAATAATAATGATAATAATAATACTAATCCAAAAAAGAAACATAAAGGAGTGTTGCAGCGCCGCGCCATTTTAGCATCGTAACTGCTTAAAGATCTGAAATTATTAACATAATTAAGGTGGGACAGATGGAAATGCACCAACATGCTTACGTGATAATTAATTGTATCTAAAAGAAAGCGTAGATGAAAGCCAAAGAATTTTACTATTTTCATCTGATGTTATGTTTGAATTAAGGAGATCAAACAAACGTTAAGCAAATTTGTGGGTTGCGATGGGAATATTTTAAGATCAAAAATAAACGAACGAGTTCGTGCAAAAAAGAAGTTTCTTTCGGCTGTTTAATAGGAAGCGGTGGGTGTGCGGTTAAATACTTCGCTTTGCAACCAAGGGGTTCCGGGTTCAGTTCCATTGCTCGGTAAATCGGACTGGCGGCAAGTCTTCTATTTTAGCCCCGGGCCAGCCAATACATTGTGAGCGAATTTGGTTGACGGAGAGTGCATGCGTGGAAGTTGAATTTAGTATATATATATATATATATATATATATATAAAATTCAACTTACTTTGAGAGTCAACAAACGAAGTTTGCTTTAGAAGCGTTGAGATGTATTAAAAGATACGGATAAGGAAATAATCTTATCCTCAAACGCAGGATAATGCTAATAATATAACATGAACAGAATAAACTATCCATATTTTGCAGAAAAATCTGTCGGCGGCCAACCATGAGACTTGAACTCACATCCCTATGTGTGTGTGTGCGCGCGCGTCTGTGTGTATGCCCGTTAAATATGATTGGTTGCTTTCTATATCTGAGTCTTGGCGAGCAGGATTATATCTTTGACAGTTCTGGATTTTAATGCCGCAGCTATTGTACCGTATCATTGATGTTTTGCATTACATACCTCGATGTCTATTTCGAGATATTTTGGCTTTGTGTCCCGTAAGACAGATATCTTTAATGAATAAACATATCTTAGAAATATGTCGATGCTAGTTCCTGACGTCATAGACGAGTAGAGAAAGCTCAAGACGGACGTAGGATCATAAAACTATAATCTTCAATACAAGCAAAAGTATGCAGTTATATTATTTCAGCATATTTTTGTAGGCATTCTAGATAATACTTTCTATATCTATATATCTATATATATATATATATATATATATATCATCATCATCATCATCATCATCGTTTAACGTCCACCTTCCATGCTAGCATGGGTTGGACGATTTGATTGAAGACTGGTGAACCAGAAGGCTACACCAGGCTCCAATCTGATTTGGCAGAGTTTCTACAGCTAGATGCCCTTCCTAACGCCAACCACTCCGAGAGTGTAGTGGGTGCTTTTACGTGCCAGTCAGGTGCTACTGGCAACGGCCACGTTCAAAATGGTGTATTTTACGTGCCACATGCACAGGAGCCAACCCAGCGGCACTGGCAACGACCTCGCTCGAATGTCTTTTCACGTGCCACCTCCACAAGTGCCAGTAAGGCGACGTTGGTAACGATCACGCTCGGACGGTGCTATTTACGTGCCACTGGCACGGAAGCCAGACAGATGCTCTGGCAACGATCACGCTCGGACGGTGCTCTTAGCGCTCCACTGGTACAGGTGCCATCACGCTTTCGCTTTCACTTGCCCCAACAGGTCTTCGCAATATCGCCATCCACTTTAGAGAAAATTTGTAGTTTGGAATCAGTAGTTCTTTGACTGCTATTTCTAAATTTTCAGTATGTTGGAGAAGCAACTCAATTGCTAATCCCTGTATATTTATAATGATAAATAGTCTTACCGATAAAGGTTTTTTTCATACTGAACTACTTGGCAGAATTGTTAATTGTTAATTCTATTATTAATTGACGATTCTCTGCCCTTATTCTTGTATATTTTAT
>NC_068991.1:5941461-5942287 GCF_001194135.2 Octopus bimaculoides | reverse complement strand
TATATATATAATGCCTGTGTGCATGGTGTGTGCGTACGAGAATGGTTAGAAAAAGGGAAAGGAGTTTTTTTACGCAATAGAGGACTGTATGTATGTATGTATGTATGTATGTACACAAAATTATCTGAACTGTTTACATTTGTGACTCTATTGATAGAGCGTGAATGTTTGATGGTTTGTTCTTCGTGGATCTGTGTGTATTCGTTGGCGTTGGACACAAATCTTCGACCACGTTTTTATACTCATAACACAAAGGTTTACCAACATCTTGTTTTCGTTAAGATAATTTTGTTAGGAGATACAGACATATAATCCTTAATATTCTCAAAGCCCATCAAGAAGAAACACTGAACGTCTTTTAACGTCAGACTTCATAATAATGTTGTTATCTTTCCAAATAAAGGGTGTGCCTATGTATATATATATATTTTTGCTTCACTGAAAAGCGAAAATTAAGGTAGATAGAAGATGGAGGAGGAGGAGAGGAAGAAGAAGAAGAAAATAATAATACTGTCAGGAACGCAATAATGGTCCTTTCAGCGAGTCTGGCACCGAACTGTACTAAATTGGTGCGTGCTAAAAAAACTGTGTTGAGTCAATGAAATGCAAGCTTTGATGTCGATAATATATTGCGTTAAGATAAAGGGCGGCGGGGTATCAACAACGAATGGTTAGATCTCTTCTCCTTCTCCTTCTCCCCTCTTTGTCTTCCTCCCCTTCTCCGCTACTACTTTAGTTTCATTCTCTGATTACATCGGCCTTTTTTCTACGAAGATTAATTCTGTCACTTTTTCTCTTTTTTTAATTCTTCTTGTTTTGTTTGCTG
>NC_068991.1:5937396-5940994 GCF_001194135.2 Octopus bimaculoides | reverse complement strand
TTACGCACTTAGTAACGGCTCTTTTATTTTCTGATTTCAAATCTCACGGTGATAATCTGCTTTTATCTTCCATCCTTCGGGTGGAGAGTCACAAAACACAAACATGCAGAAGCCCACGGGATGAGTTTTTACCCATAATTGAAAAAGCAGACCTTGCCCCACACCTCCACACCGTGCCACATTGATTCTCCCTGGGAAGTGTTCACGTGTCTTTGGAATATTCAGCCACTTACGACATTTCATTTTAACGAATATATTTATAAGTTCAGTTGATTAAACAACTGGAACACCCATCGTACAAACTAATGAATATCCATCTAAGTTTTTTACAGATGCGCACCAAATGAGATAACAAGGAACAGAGTCCCCACCCCACCTCACCCTCAGAAATACTAGTAAATATCTGTAGCAGATTTAGACCACAGTACATAAACCGACATTTCAGTAATAATCTTGAAACGCTCTTATGGCTTTAAACATATAACAAAAGCGACCACAAAACTAATGAACTAGCCTGTTAGTTCAACCACCCACTCAACGCATTAAACGTGTGA
Source organism: Octopus bimaculoides (assembly GCF_001194135.2). Lineage (NCBI taxonomy): Eukaryota > Metazoa > Mollusca > Cephalopoda > Octopoda > Octopodidae > Octopus > Octopus bimaculoides. The sequence continues at coordinate 5,940,440 of NC_068991.1, read as the reverse complement.
TCTAGTTTAATGACTAGCAATTTAGTTTGCTATGCTGCGCTGGGGAAGCTTTTACAGAAATGATTTGCTTCTGGCTAATCTGAAAACGAGAAATGAAATGACATGCCGAAAAATTTACGTGTATAGAGCTATGCATGTGGCTTGTCAAATGTGACTCGAAGTAGTGACAGAGTGAATTGTCGCCTTCTCAATAAGTAAATTAAATTAACATCCCCAGTGCTACAGCATGTATCGTGTAGTTGTTGTATTTCGTACATTTGAAACAATCTAATGCACAGGATTAAATAAATAGATAAATAAATAATACATGATGAGTGTGTATAAGTAATGTAACCCAGAACAGACAATATAAGAAATAATCTTTTCTACTCTAGACACAAGGTTCAAAATTTTTAGGGGAGGAAACCAGTCGATTAGAGAGTCCACAGTACGCAACTGGTACTTAATTTATCGACCCCGCAAGGATGAAAGACAAAGTCGACCTCGGTGGAATTTGAACTCAGAACGTAATGACAAACGAAATACATCTAAGAATTGCGCCCGCCGTGCTAACGATTCTGCCAGCTCGCCACCTTATAAGCATATATAATGTATTGCAATTAAAAACATCTCAACACTGTCTGCCACGCATCAATATTTCATTTGTTATCCCACGATGATTAGTTTCGTTGTTTGACGTTTCGAGTTCAAATCTTAGCCGAAGTCGACTTTTTTGTGTCATCCATTCAATACCAAGCAGCTTTTTTTTTTTTATCACTTCTGGAAAGATGACAGTATTTTGGAACACTCGTCAACAGTTTTGATGATGAGTGCTACCTCCAACGCTTTGATCAACTGAAAAGCAAATTCGTTAAATTATTGATCGTATCGATTATACGTGAATAAAACCTGTGACCTCTAATTTGGTTCTCACAGACCCGAGGATGCGATAAAATCAATTGAGCGTCAGACAAACTATTACACCGCCTTATGTCACACCCTGAGTTCAAATACAATCGGGACCAGCTTCACCATTTATCTTGATAAGATCGATAAAATAATTACCAATCTAGATTGTGGTAAGTATAAGCGATTATTATACCCCTGCCCCAAATTTTGTAGCTTCGTAACACAATTACTTTTTAAATCAATATTTTTTTCTGTTTCTATGGTAAAAAATAAAATATGAGATAATAAACGGCGGGCGTTGACACAATCTTCATGAACTAAATTCACTTATAAAGTGATTGTTCAGCTTGCCAGTGCCGCGTTGTATTTGAACACAAAATCACATGGTTACAAAGCAAGCATCTTAACCTGACAGTTATACCTGCGCCTGTTCCACAACGAAATATATATACACCTATATTTATTTTAACCATCTTTATTAGTTTTCCCTTCCATTATACTCTCCCATAAATTCATTCACACATTATTTCATTCCATTCCCGCCCAAATCTACTCGTTATTTGCTTACGTATGTTTGCTTGATTGTCTGTTTGTATGAATGAATGTAACGAGAACATTGCTTTATTAGTTAGAGTTTAATTATTTTCTGAGTATTAGAGAGATTTTGTTGAGAAGGCGGAATTATTAGCAATTAAATCTTATTGTCTCCTCGTTAAACAATAGTGTACCACAGCAACAACAAGCACATATCTATACACACATTCTAGATAATAACGTGTGTATGTATGTATGTATGTATGTATGTATGTATGCCATATTTTAGTTTGTATATATGTTTCGTTTTATTTCTACATTTCATGCCAAGAGAAAAAGAGCCGGTTTCTATCCTAGATCCAAGGCTCCTTCATTGGAATTTCAACACTAACAATGCTTAGCGGTATTTCGTCTGCTGCTACGTTCTGAGTTCAAATTCCGCCGAGGTCCACTTTGCCTTTCATCCTTTAGAGGTCGATTAAATAAGTACCAGTTACGCACTGGGGTCGATATAATCGACTTAATCCGTTTGTCTGTCCTTGTTTGTCCCCTCTGTGGGTAGCCCCTGGTGGGCAGTAAAGAAATAAGACTGAGAGAACAATGCCTGTCATCGCCACAAATGAAGGAAGCGGGTTAAGGAGGGGATCAACACTTTTGAGAGAGCACGTATCCAGCATGAAGAACTCAAGCGAGCTGCGCGAAAGCGCACGGCTCGTATAGTGAATGGGGAAAGCTTGGTCTGCAATGTTTGCAGTCGTGTAGGCTTGTCAAGATCAGGGCTCATTAGCCACCAACGGAGCCGCAAATGCAAAATATAAGTTAGTCGTAGAGCGCACAATATCCATGAAGGTCAGCAATGGTCTTCTTCGGACATGAGTGGACGGCCATCACCATCATTATCATCCTCATCATCATATCATGATGTATGTATGTATGTATGTATGTATGTATGTATGTATGTATGTATGTATGTATATATGTAATTTATGTATGTATGTATGTAAGTACGTACCTCGAGCGATGCGCTACGTATTCAAAGGATAACAGCACTTCGTCTCCTGAATTTTCCCCTCCATACTCCATAGTTTCCCCCGTCACACTCCAATTTTTCAATGACATCGACCTCAGTGTACAACTGGTACTTATTTTATCGAGCCCGAAAGGATATAAATGACGAAGTCGACCTCAGTGGCATTTCAACTCAGAACATAAAGCCGGAAGAAACGCCATAAAGATTTTATTCCACGCTCTATGGATTCTGGTAATCCATCACTTTGAATAAGAAAATGATAATCATGAACGAATTGTACATGCTCTCATCAAGTGTTGTTGCGTATTTATGTATCTCTAGTTAGCTTTTTTAATAGCCCATACATTAAATATATTAACACTAACCTGCCACATGTCAAAAAATGTTGGGAATATACTTCCTTTCCTTGAGTTATGAATGCCGTAAATTAAGACATTATGCTAGTATTTTTTGGAAACGGACTTCAGAAATACGAAAAAAATCTATCAAGCTTATAGTATAGACACATTATATACTCATTTGCAATAAACGCACAGACATATTAAATTATATGTATGCATGTATATATATGTATATATATATATATATATAT
>NC_068991.1:5929242-5934242 GCF_001194135.2 Octopus bimaculoides | reverse complement strand
GGCCCATCGCGGTAACACAAAATATCACCGCCAGAAATAAAAGTTTTACATTGTGTAAGGTAATTCTCTTGACCTAAATATAGACAAGTATACAGTTGATCTGAAAGAAGATATGGTACTCGAATAACAGTTTATATAAGCTAAATGCATGGTTTCGTATTTTATTCCAATATACGGGTACAGCATTGTATTAACATGCACAACATTATATATTTTCCTCCATAAAATCACTTTCAAATATCTTTCAATATATATGTAAAACATAAGGCAGAATCGTTTGCAAAATGTCGGGCAAAATGCTCAGCGGAATTTCGCCCGTCGATATGTTCTGAGTTTAAAATTCTGCGAAGTCGACTTTGCCTTTCATCCTTTTGAGAGCGATAAATTAGTATCAGTGAAACGCTGAGGTCGATGTTTGTCCCCACCACCGCTTCACGGTCGATGTTGATTTGTCTATGTTCCTGTCACTGAGCAGTTTTTAAAAAAAAAAAGACACCGATAAAATAAGTACCAGATTATTAAAAAAGTAACTACTGGGGTCAATTTTTTGCTACTGACCCCTTCAAGGCGGTGTTCCAGCATGGCCAATGTCCAATGAGATAAAAGATAATTATGACTCGCATTGTGTTTTATCTAACACATTGAGCGTAATATATATTTTTGGAATCAATCTGGTACTTACTCTATTGGTCTCTTTTGCCGAACCGCTAAGACGATAGAATAAATACCACACTCAGAAAGTATTGATGTCGATTTGTTGGACTAAACCCTTTAAGGTGGTGCCCCAGCATGGTCGCAGTCCAATGACTGAAACAAGTTGTTTGTTGGCACTCCGTCGCTTACGACGTCGAGGGTTCCAATTGATCCGATCAATGGAACAGCCTGCTCGTGAAATTAACGTGCAAGTGGCTGAGCACTCCACAGACACGTGTACCTTTAACGGAGTTCTCGGGGATATTCAGCGTGACACAGTGTGACAAGGCTGACCCTTTGAATTACAGGCACAACAGTAACAGGAAGAAAGAGTGAGAGAAAGTTGTGGTGAAAGAGCACAGCAGGGTTCGCCACCATCCCCTGCCGGAGCCTCGTAGAGCTTCAGGTGTTTTCGCTCAATAAACACTCACAACGCCCAGTCTGGGAATCGAAACTGCGATCCTATGACCGCGAGTCCGCTGCCCTAACCACTGGGCCATTGCGTAAGATAGCTGATAACCAATACGCTTACAACCATGCTAAATACCGTCTTCTATGCAGGTTCGGTTAATTGAGATTTTGTGTGTTTCACATCTGGCTTTCTGCCAATATAACTACTCGATCTTCGCGTGTTGCTGGTACAGTCATCCAATGATTAAACAAAAGGAAACCCCACGGGTAGGTACAGAATGTGGGACATGTTTTATATAGAAGTTTGCACCGTTCTTTCATACAATTCACAAGAAAAAAAAAAAAATAGTAACCGCGTTGAAAGCCAGCCTATTTCTCTCACCATACACTCTCGAGTTGTGGTTCTATCGATCTCTTTTGCCGAACTGCTATGTTACTGGAACATAGATACACCGACATCGGTTGTCAAGCGATGGTGGGGCGCACAAACATAGACACAAAGACACACACAAACTAACACACACACATACATATATATACACACACACACACACACACACACACATATATATACATATATATAATTATATATTATATATAATTACATAATTATAGGGCGTCTTTCAGTTTCCATCTACCAAATCCACTCACAAGGCTTCGGTCGGCCCGAGGCTACAGCAGAAGACACTTACCCAAAGTGCCATGCTTTGGAACTGAACCCGGAACCGTGTGGTTGGGAAGCAAGCTACTTACCACACAGCCATATATATATATATACTGTGTGTGTGTGTGTGTGTGTGTGGTCGTGAGTGCCTGTGTCTTTGTGTTCTGTTATTCGATTATCGGTTTCAGAGGCTGTGGGACCGCCATTAGTTAACGCTTATTTATTTTAGACTAATTTCCCGGTTCTGTTTCTGGAATCGGGGTCCCGGTGAAGTAGTGAGCTGGACCGAGGTGCCCTCCTGTGCGTTTCTTGCCATGATGCGGGTTCAGACAAAATTTAATCTGATTGTTCTTTGGACACATCCACATGTACACCTCGTACATCTCTGAAACCTTTTGGCAATGTAAAAGTCGTGGGCCTTTCAACCCTATGCAGTTTAAAATACTGTCGCCTTACGTTGGCCGGAAAGAGAGGGATCTTTATTATAAAGTGCAAACCAGTACAGTGATTGGTATAGCTTTCAGTCGCATAGCTGGGTGGTAGACTTTTCAAGATCTCACACACGCACACATGGTTGTAAGTGCCAACGCACGAGACTCTCGGCTCTTGAGTCACACTCGAACTTCTGCTGATTATTAATACATACATACACGTACACCAAAAGACGTGTGTGTGCATAAATATGCGCACGTGTATGTAGATGTATTTATGCATGTATATGCGTATGTATGTATATGTAAGTAAGGGTGTACATAGAAGGACAAAAAACGATATTTGAAAAAAAAATGTTTCATTGAAACATAATTAGTTTGGATAGAATTAATAACAAATTACAAATTAAGAAGAGAAATGATGAATTAAATTCTATATTGTTGCAACAAAACCAGTCCAGAGAGTACTTAGAGTAGTATTCTAACAGATATATAACATCGTCTCTTAATAAAAACGTCCCTTACATCAGCTGTCCCCTACACCAGGCTGCAGACCAATATCGGGCCGCCCGGAAAGAATAAATTTAAAATTCTATTTCTAGTTTATTGACTACTGTAGTCTGCAGGATGTTTTCGTATCGTATGAATATATATGCAATATATATGAATTTTATGAGTAATAATTAAATTATTCGGCGCAGGCGTGGCTGTGCGGTAAGGAAATTGCTTTCCAACCACGTGGTTCCGGGTTCAGTCCCACTGCGTGGCACATTGGACAAGTGTCTTCTTTTATAGTCTCGAGCTGAATGGATTTGGTAGACAGAAACTGAAAGAACCCGTCGTATATATATATATATATATATATATATATATATATATATATATATGTGTGTGTGTGTGTGTTTGTCTCCTACATCCACTTCACGACTGGATCTGGTGTGTTTACGTCCTCGTAACTTAGCAGTTCGGCAAAAACGATTCCTAGAACAAGTACCAGTCCTAAAAATAGCGCTGGGGTTAATTCATTCGAGTAAAAATTCTTCAAGGCGGTGCCCCAGCAAAAGTAAACAGCAAAAGGTATATATTGTGCATTTCATTTTGTCTTGTTATGTGCATGATCTGTGGGAGAATTTTCTGGCATGTCACTGGTCTGTGTTGTTAAAAATATTGGGAACCGTTGCTTAGAAATAAGCTAATCTTCTATTATTTACTCAAAGCTGAGTCGGCGTTAACTGGTATTTGGAGTTTTGCACTGGGTCAGTTAGATATGCCTAATCTTGTCTAAAGCAGAGGTTATCGACCGGGTTCCATACGGTTCCTGACCGGCTATATAAGATTTTTTGGAGGTCAACATGAGCAAAATAGTAAATTGGGGATCCGCAATAACATTTTAAGGGAACCTGAAAATTTTTAGCCTTAGATGTGTGTATTGGTATGCATTGCAAGGGACAGTTAGGGATCTTTATCCAACAGTAAACAAGTTCATGAATGAAAAACAAAATAGGACTTTTGAAAGAAGTATCAATGAAACGAATGGTTACGGGAGGGGGGAGTCCACCAGAATAAAGGGGTCTATAGATGACACCCCCCCCCCATGAAATGGCTGAGAACCCCTAGTCTAAAGAAAAGACGGGTGACCATTTTGTCTCTGACGCTCAGGACTGACCAGGATACAGTAGTAACAGCAGCAGCAACAAAAACAACAACAATGAAATAATAATAATAATAATAATAATAATAATAACAGTTATTTGCCACAAGGGCGCATGATGAGGGGAACAGCACAGAATATTGCGATGATGGGAGTTATTCTGCGAAGAGAAACAAAAAGCTAAAACATTTACTCACCATTTCTGTTCGTAGTGAATTCTCTTTTCTGTTTTGTGTGTAAAAAGTATTTTCTCGTATAAGCTTCACTGAGGAATATCGCTTCACTCGACAAATATGTAATGTAAGTAAGTCTCAGCTAATATCAATTGGGAGATGAATGTGGCGGTGGAGGTAGTGGTGGAGGTAGGAAGAGGCGGAGGAGGAGGAGGAGATTTAATGAGGTAGAGGTAGATATGGTGGTAGATGGTGGAGATAGTGAATTTTTAGTGGTGGTGAAGGCGCAGACAGTGAAATGGTGGCGGCGGTGGCGAAGATGTTGATGTAGCAGTGGAGATGGGGAAGACGGCGGAGACAGAGAAATGGTGGTGTTGGTGGTGGTGTTGGCGGCGTTGGTGGTAGTGGTAGGAGTTGGTGTTATGGATGTTGTTGTTGGTGGTGGTTGCGATGCAGATAGTAAAGAGTGAAAGAGGTGGTAGTGGTATGATGATGATGATGATGGCGGGGGTGATGGTAGTGGTGGTGGTGGTGGTGGTGGTGATGATGATGATGATGATGATGATGGTGATGGTAGCAGTGAGGGTTATAGTACTAATGGCGGTGAAGGTGTGGTGTTAATGGGAGCGATGGTTATGGTGGCGGCGGCGGCGGTTGAAAGGTGTGTGAAGCGACAGGCAGAAGCTAGGGGGATGGTGGTGGTGGTGCAGGTGATGGTAGTTAAGATAGAGTTCACGGTAGGGGGTAGTATGCTGGGTGTGCAGTGGTGGTGGTGGTGGTAGCGGGGGTATGTTGTGTAGGGGTGATGTTATGTTATGTAACGGTGCGTGTGTGTGTGTGTGTGGGGGGTTATGCATGGCAGTGACGGTGCTGATGGGAGGAAGTTTCGTGAAAATAATGGTAACATATACCTGTGGTGATGATGATGATGATGGTGGTGGTGGTGGTGGAGATGATGATGATGGTGGTGGTGAAGG
>NC_068991.1:5926678-5928968 GCF_001194135.2 Octopus bimaculoides | reverse complement strand
GATGAAGATAATGACGATGGTGATGATGGTGATGGTGATGGTAATGATGATGATGATGATGATGATGATGATGATGATAGTGAGGCTTATAGAGTACAATGGTGGGGAATCTTTTTCATTCACATCTGGGACGTTTTATAGGAATATTTGTGCTTTATTGTATCGATCTTCATTGACATTATCCAGAGACAAGCCAGAGCAAGATGTCTGGTGCGAATATGAGTCGCAGGCTCAGGGATGTGGGAGCGCCGTGATGTCTAGCACAAACCAAAGATCCCCAAAATGTCCAACGCCATTCTTTGCATATCTCGTTTTATATCAGAGTGACCTTCTCCTAGAGACATGCTTCAACAGATGCTGAGGGGTGCCTCACTCCCAGTGGTCTTTCAGCACGCCGGACACCACCCCGGAATTTCTGCGTACCCTTGCTGTTGCTAGATAGCCGTTGAGCCTGCACTAGGTCCATCCGAACTTTCAACAGGTCTTGTTTTTAACCCTGCTGGGTTTCTAGCAACCCTCCTCACCAGGATAGCCTGGTGGGGGTGCCAGTTTAGTCACCGACAACCCGACCATGTAACAGATTGTACTGGATTCCATGCTACCAGTAGCAATTATGAGAGCCTCATAAGTGACCTGACATACATACATACATACATACATACATAAGTACATATACATACACATACACACACGCGCATACACACATACACACGCACGCCGATAGATATAGGTGTAGATATAGACTTACAGCTTGAGACCAAAAGCTATCCGCCACTGTTTTTTGGTCGCAAAGATAGTGAAGAAGACAGACCAATGGACAGAGAATGTCAAAGACTAACAGATCGGGAATAACGGGAAAGATCAACGCATACAAACCAACAGAAGCCAACATACGGAAATCAACCAACAGATGGAAACGAAAACAGGCATCAATAAATAGGTTCATAGATTATCAGCAACGGGTAGAGACGAACAAACAGAATCTCATAAATAATGAACGACCAGGTAGAGGCAAAACGTCGGTACCAATAGGAGCACTCCGTCGGTTACGACGACGAGCGTTCCAGTTGATCCGATCAATGGAACAGCTTGCTCGTGAAATTAATGTGCAAGTGACTGAGCACTCCACAGATGCGTGTACCCTTAACGTAGTTCTCGGGGATATTCAGTGTAACACAGAGTGTGACAAAGCTGGCCCTTTAAAATGCAGGTACTACTCATTTTTGCCAGCTGAATGGACTGGAACAACGTGAAATAAAGTGTCTTGCTCAAGGACACAACGCGTCGCTGGGAATTGAACTCACGACCGTGTACCGAATGCTCTAACCACTAAGCCACGCACCTTCACATAGGTACCAATAGATAGATACAAATAGACATATAGAAGGACACCAAATAATAGAGACATAAAAAGAGGGACCAATAAATAGAGGCAAATTAATAGAATCCTAAAAATAGGTCAAAGGTGGTGACCTTGCAGGATATCTTAGTACGTCGGACAAAATGCTTGGTCGTGTTTCTTCCGGCTCTTTATGATATAGGTTGAAATTCTGCCGAGGTCAACTATGATTTTTAATCAAGTCCTACGAACTTCTTAACCAAACAGCAAAAAAATCCACCTTCTTAACCACACACACAGTTACGTACGCCATTTGTATGTGTACAGAAAGTACACTTTGTTTGTTTTTCTATGTCATCTGTAGATTCATTAACTAAACACTTTGGTTTCATTTACTACCTCGTTCGACACAAAATTTGCCTCAACAGAAAGAGTAGCTGTGATGTTGTTCATGCAATGTATATTACTTTCCATTCATAATTCATGTAACTAAAAACGAAGTCACCCATATCTCGCTGTCTCTTCTTTCGTTTAGTTGTTCTTCTATCTGCCTGGAAATGTGTTTCTATCTACTTATTTATTCTCCATAAGATATATTTAAGATATAGGGCATTGAGCTTCTTGTAGATTACAGAAATTCGTTGTCAAACATGACAACGAATTTCTGTGGCATTATATATATATATATATATATATATAAATACTGATAGGGCACAGAAAGTATGTCAATAGCCAGCTGGAAGAGGTGTCCTCCTGGGGCTACAAGCTACACTAGCATCCACCCTTAAGGGTTAACCACATCTAAGTGGCAAATATACTTCACGTTGTCGTGCAGCTACTGTTTATACCGCGTTCAGATATTTATTATTGCTTTTATATATGTATATTCCATCTTCCGTCTTTCATTTACCATATATACATATACATATACATATACATATACATATACAT
>NC_068991.1:5920964-5922653 GCF_001194135.2 Octopus bimaculoides | reverse complement strand
CCCCATTTTAATTTTCGTAAAAGTTTCCAAGTATCAATGAGGCTTTTTGGCACATCTTCAATTTTCCCCATTCATGAGAGGCGCCCAGCCATCATTCATCTGAGAGTCCATCTACAGAATGTCCTCTCAAATTTCTATACAGCATATTTTGCCTTTTTTTCTTCAAGTATATAAGCAACAATTTCATTCCCGAGCAACGCCGGGTGCCTCTGCTAGTATATATATATATATATATATATATATATATATATATATATAATGCAAGCGGGCGGAATGTGAAGACAAATGCACTCAGTGTAAACCGAGCAATTCCTATGAAAGTGAAATCCCTTAAACGAATAAATTCTCTGGAGTGATAAAAAGAAAAAGCAAAATTCAAGCAAAAATAAGGAGAACACAAACTAACAAAATATAAAAAACACAGACACCTTCCATCCCACAGTTTCTTAAACTTCAAAGGATATGTATTGGTCTGCACTCGATTAACATCTGAAGAATGTTTGGTGTGGTTTCTTTGGGGTTCTTGGTTCTTTTGTCTTTTTTTATTGCTCATCATCATCATCACCATCACTATCATCATCATCATTATTCATTGCGTCCGTTTTTACCTCCTGAGTTCAGTTTCCGCTGAGGTCAACTTTGCCTTTCATCCTTCCGTGGGTCGATAAAATAAGTACCAGTTATGCACTGGGGATCGATGGAATCGACTTATCCCCCTCCCGCAAACTTGCTGGCCTCATACCAAAATTTGAAACAACAACAATAATGGCTTCAAATTTTAGCACAAAGCCAGCAATTTTGGGGAAAGGGTCCTCAGTGCTGGGCATTTTGTCTTGATGGTCCCCAGACCTGAAGAACCTTGCTTAAGATTCTCGAAGAATATAGGTTGGTATTTTATGCGGGTCGACAATGCGAGTTTCAGTTCCGATCTCTTTCAGTCCTTTAGGTAACATTTTGGATGTTTGTGCCATGCACACCATTACTACAAGAATAATTGCTGTCTTCGTCTCCTACGATCTCCCCAGCTCTCTGGCTAGATTTTCATATTTCTTATAAAAGAAATCATCATCATCATCATCATCATCATCATCATCATCATTTTTATCTCTTCATCACTGGTTCTGTTGGAGCTCCTGGAGTCTTACATGCGTAGCGGGCTTACTACCTGCAGCCTACAGTACCATGCTATCCATTCTTTTCAGCTATCCAATACTTTCCTGATTATTCTGGGCGTGCCAAGGAGGCAAACCTTTTGTAACAATTCTACTGGGCACTCTGTTCCAATTCCCTTTATATTCCTCTTGATGCCTTCTGATACTGTTACCAAAGACCCAACAATAATTGGTACTATCTTCACTTTCCATAATAGCCGGGCTAATCCGTACTTAAGAGGGGTCTGTCTGTCTGTTTGTCTATTTATTATTTTAACCAAAATGAAGAGGATTGACACGTTTATTTTTTGAACCTGTGGAAGATACACGAGATGTCGAAATATCGTTCACTTGATGACAATGGCACTCTTCTTTTTTTTTTGGTATTATTATTATTATTATTATTATTATTATTATTATTATTATTATTATTATTATTTGAAAACCTGACGGTCGTAGAAATTTCCTTGTCTTTGTCACGATCTCCTTGGCGCCCCCTTAGCACATGGCTCCCTGGGCGGCTGCACGAGTTGCCGGT
>NC_068991.1:5914816-5917512 GCF_001194135.2 Octopus bimaculoides | reverse complement strand
ACACACACACACACACACACACAGAGAAATGCACTTACATGTATATGTATGATACGATGGAAGCCGCCGCTTATTGTAGTCAGGGATAATGAATATAGATTTCAAAACGTGTATATATATTCTTTTATTATTAATGAACAGAATGCGAGCTAGCACAGTCGTTAGCATGCTAGACGAAATGCTAAGCGGTATTTTGCTACGTTCTGAGTTCAAATCCCACCGAGGTCGACTTTGCCTTTCATCTTTTCTGGGTCGATAAATTAAGCACCGGGTTCGATCTAATCAACTTGTCCCCTCCCCCAAATTGGCTACCCTTGTGGACAAAATTTAAAACCCCAAAATTCATTAAGAAAACCACAGCAAAGCTCAATGCGAATAGAATTGGCGCAGATATAACCCTTTGCTTAAAACACAATTCATAACAAGACGTTGGATCAGAGAGATTACCAACTACGTTGACATCAAAAAAACTTATATCAACAAAGATTTGTCTATCTTCTGTTTAATGCATTTTCCCTGCAATTGTTTGACAGAAATGATCGTATCCATTATTCGTCTTCCATTTCTGAAATCACATCGAGTCATATACAGAAATACATACAAACTTATATACGTATATATATGTATCTGTGTTGTGTTGTGATGTGTACGTGCGTGCGAGCATATGTGTGTGTGTGTGTGTATTTTACATCCATATTTACATGCATACATAACATAGTCATACATAGTCATACATATGTGTGGCGCGTGTGGAGGCGTGTACCTGGGAACATGTATTTAAATATGCCAATCTATAATTTATTATCTATCTATCTTCGCTGCAGCATTCGTTTTTTGTTTGATATAAAGTTACTTCTACGTTATTACAGAACAGCTTGGATCTCTTTGAAGAATTTCTACCACAGAAGTCATAAAAGGCAGTAGGGGGCTTTGATAAAAAAATATAATGTTTATTGTCAGGTTGAACATAAAATTTCTGTTTATGGGTTGTGTAATTGTGTCTAACTTTCTGTCTCTGCGTGAGCATTTATCTTCTTCACTCTGTGTGTGTGTGTGTTTGTGTGAAGGTAAACTAGCTTGACACAGCTATAACATTATGCTGTACTTTTAACATAAAAAAAAGAAGTTCAAAGAACTACGAAAGGTTTACCAAGTTTTGTTTTATCAACGTGCGGAATAATTTACTGGTTGGTAGCCTTTACCCATTTATTGCCACTTCTATAAATGGTTCTTAGATCTGAAATGTGTAGTGCTTAGTAATACTATTTTCTCTATATTGTATATTTCCAACCATATGGTTCCAAGTTCAGTCCCACTGCATGACACCTTGGGCAAATGTCTTCTAGTACAGCTTCAGGCCGACCACAGCCTTGTGAGTGGATTTGGTAGACGGAAACTGAAATAAGCCCGTCGTATATATATATATATATATATATATATATATATATATATATATATATATATTATTATTATTATTATTATTACGTCCCCGTCACCTAGCGGTTCGGCAAAAAGAGACAATTTAAATAAGTACCAGGGTTACAAAGAATAAGTCCTGGAGTCGAGTTGCTTGACTAAAAGATGGTGCTCCAGCATGGCCGCAGTCAAATGACTGAAACAAGTAAAAGAATAAGCGAATAAAAGAATGGTATTTGTCCCGGATCTTTATATTCTGGGTTCAAATTACGCTGAGGTCAACTTCACCTTTCATTTTTTCTGGATTTATAAAATATAGCACCAGTCAAGGACGAGGGCCCACGATCCCGACTAATCACCTTCCTTTAAGATTGTGTCTAAATCAAAAATCGTTATTATTATTGTAATTAAGGCGGTGAGCTGGCAGAATTGTTGACACGTGATTTCGACGCATTGCATCTCTTCAGTAACAGAACTCCGCTCGCTGCATACCAGCCAAATCTCGCTGCCAGAAGAGACGCAATACGTCGAAATCTCTTCATCTGGCGGTTCCAGCGCACAAAGCAGACTATTCCCGCCTCCAAGCGATGTGTGTGTGTGTGTGAGTGTATGCTTTTATGCACCACGCGTCCATATGGAAGGTTCTCTCAAGCTAAATAACGTAATATTCAGTGCTCAAACAAAGACATCCTCATTATGTTGTGTATAAAGATTGCTTTTGGTATTGATTCTGTTTTTGTCGCGAATAGTTATTCTGTTTTTATGCTGATGGCGTCCCTGAATTATTTATGCTTTTTCCTATGAGTTGCAGTGTTGTCTTTTGCGAACTTTCGCGTTCTTTAAGTCAAGAAAAACAAACTCTTTACTCGATTTGTCTTTTTCTTTGTCTGTTGTTGTTTTTTTAATTATTCCTTTTCTTTTCTTTCCTTTAATGTTAGCTGCTGTAATGGCATCAACAGCAACAACTTGATCTAAAATAGGTTAAAATAACAATTACAACAACAACAACAACTGTTAAGATATTACTTCCCTGTCTGCATTTACGCGTGCGCACATATATTAAGTATGTATACTCATATATACACAGACATACACACACACACACACACACGATGTGTGAGTGTTGTGATTGCGCGTGCGCATGTCAGTCAGAGTGACATGCTGAGAAATTCGCATTCATAGACTCACTAACCTGACTGATGAAACTTTGACACACACATACACACGTGTATGTGTGTGTGTGTATATATGTGTGTGTATATATATATATATATATATAT
>NC_068991.1:5911621-5914742 GCF_001194135.2 Octopus bimaculoides | reverse complement strand
TATGAATATATATTATATATGTATGAATGCTTACGTATGTGTGCGTGTATATATATATATATATATATATGTATGTTTGTATATGTATGCATGTATATATATGTGTGTGTATATAAAACCATAGATGCACACGTACAGGCAGACGTTTGTGCAAAACGCTATTATTTTGTAATGAGATGTGAGAAAGAATAACAAGACAAAGGCAAATAGTCTTTTCTACTCTAAGCACAAGGCCTGACATTTTTGAGGAGGGGGACAGTCGATTACATCAACTGGTATTTAATTTATCGACCTCGAAAGGATAAAAGGCAAAGTCGACCTTGGCGGAATTTGAACTCAGAACGTAACGATGGGCGAAATACCACCACCCCACCACCTCTAATAATAAGTACTTAGAGATTTGCACATAAAATACCTTTGTTGCACCTGTCTGCTTCTAATATATAACTGATTGAAGGTAAATTAGAGTCAGCTTGTGCAGAAATAGCAGCTGGCACCTTTCTTCTGATCTACCGTTGCCACCCGTTAAGAAATGTCTGCTACTGAATTATGATTGTAGGCCAAGGATTTCGACAATATTTGCTGGAACCACTCTAATAAATTATTTTGTTTTTGTATTTCTTTTGTCAGATTCTTGATGTGAATTGGTGTGTTGAAACAAATTCTGTTAAACAACCGATTGATTGCTTAACCAGCATATTAAACAATCGATTGATTAGTTAGTTTGTTTGATATTTAACCGATTGACTTATGATAAAGAAGTGATATTGAACCAGTGCGTGTGTTTATTTTTATTGGCGTTATGACCCTCCCAAGACGCAACGGGAATAATAAATTAGTCCACTATTTAGTAGTTCGTGTTTCTTTTCTTTTTCTTTTGTTTTGTTTCTTTCACTTTTTATTGGATTGTTAGATAACTTTTGTTTCGAATATTATTCGAATTAACACGAAAAATATTGGTTTCAAATTTTAATACAAGGTGCAATTCGGCGGTGGTGGAGAGGTGAATCGATTACATCGACCCCAGTACTTAACTGATACTTATTTTATCAACTCTGAAAGGATAAAAGGCAAAGTCGACATCTGCGGAATTTGAACTCAGAACGTAAAGACTGGACGAAATGTGGTTCACCTATCGCGGTTCACCTATCGCGGTTTATTATTTAAGCTTACGTTGATTCCTCCATGGTGTTGTTTTGCGTTTATGATAAAATAAATATATACAAATTATAAAAATACAAACAAAATACAGTACAGTGCTGTGTCTGCTTCGTGGATTCTCACCTATCAGCTGGGGTTTTTGGAATGTAGCACCTGCGATAGTTGAGGGATTACTGTAATGCGTCTTTCAAAAGATTAAGATAGGCTTTCACTGTAGAGAGAGAAAACTCGATGTATTTCGGCCATTTTGGGCTTTTTCAATGACGCATATTCACAGCCAATCAAATGGTCGGAAGAAAATTTGTCGTCTTTGATATAGAAAAAAGTGAGTAAAAAATCAGGTTTCCTTGCTTAGCATGTTTGTATACATGGTGTATACATGTTTGTATACATGGTGTACACATGTTTGTATACATGGTGGTGAAACTGTTGGATTAGAACTGGAAAATATTTTCAACTTCATAATGCTTACGTATTGTGAATTTGAAAGAAAACATGGAAACTTTCTCCACAGAAATACTGTTTACAGATTCATCTTATCTAGGGAGCTGTATAAGATGATTCTACCAATTTGGCAGAGATCCTCTGGGCAAGGGGCCAAAAGGGCCAGATAACATTTCTGTAACTATCTTTCATACAATGTTAACCGCATTCTCGCAAACGGCAAAGAGGAATTGCTACAATCCGATCATTCTATTTCATAAAGAATGCATTACATTATATACAACATCTATGTAATTGCTTTGTTGTCTGTTCTAGATATTGCAGATATCGTAAATGACTGTGTCACCAATACAAAATGTTATATTAACACCCAATATACATAAAATATAAACAATAGCTATCATATTCTGAAAAGTGCTACTGTTTGGGAAATGCCTTCTTCTCCGGTTTCTTTTGATTTGGTTACCATTGTCACGTGGTAGTGTTTACTTGTTTGCTGGTTTGCTGGTTGTGTGTAAAATGATAAACAACACACACACCAACAATTGATAGAAGCTTTATTTTGCTGATCATAGTGTTTTTTTTTTGTATTGGTCTTTAGATGAAGAATAACGACACTTTATACACATCGGGAGAAACAGACTCTGGGGTCAACGACAAAATAGCTGGTATGTATCGATCTGTAAGTAGGCCGTTGCAACCTGGGAAACATCGCACTAAATTCATGGCGGTGAATCTGTACTTTCTATCTGCATGGCTGCTGAATGAGAAAATGAGAATGGAGTTTTTAAAGCGCTTAGCGGTATTTCGCCCATCGCTATGTTCTGAGTTCAAATTCCACCGAGGTCGACTTTGCCTTTCATCCTTGCAGGGTCGATGTAATCGACTAGTCCCCTTCCTCCGCAAAGGCCTATAGTAGAAATAATAATAATAATTATTATTTGAAACAGCCTATGAAACTTAAAGTCACATAGAGCCGAATTAAAGTGTTTTAGATAATCTTTTCTACTATTGGCACAAGGCCTGAAATTTAGGGAGAGGGGTCTAGTCGATTACACCTTCACCATCTTCCAGGGCGACACCTTTTCTGTTTTGTCTTTTGGCGACCATGAAGCGGTTTGAATTACAGGAAATCGAGAGAATATAAGAATTTCATAGCTTATTACCCGCATTTGGCCAGTATACTTTCCTATTTCCTTTTAACATGAACTCTAAGGCAGCGAGCTGGCAGAAACGTTAGCACGCCGGGCGAAATGCTTAGTGATATTTTGTCTGTCTTTATGTTCTGAGTTCGAATTTCACCGAGATCGATTTTGCCTTTCATCCTTTCGGGGTTGATAAATTAAGTACCAGTTGCAACGAATAGCATGGTACCGTAGGCTGCAGGTGGTAAACCCGCTCCAGGAGTTCCAACAAAACCTGTGATAAAGAGAAAAATAATAAAAACAATGGCTTCAAATTTTTCCACAAGGGTAGCAATTTGTGGGGAGGGAATGAGTCGATTATATCGAGCCAG
>NC_068991.1:5909692-5910770 GCF_001194135.2 Octopus bimaculoides | reverse complement strand
TATATATATGGTGGAACTAGTAATGTTGGTTTGCTGGTGATGGTGGTGGTGGTGGTCGTGTCGGTTTGTTAGTATGCTATAAATTACCAGCAAACCACATGGTACAGTTATGTAAGATTTACGATTAGAATATCAAAAGATTTGTATACAACGGCGACAGTGTTTCTTTAAAAGTGTATAATATTTCCAAACACAACTAAGACAGGGAACTGGCTGAACTGGTAGAGCGTCCAACAAAATTACCTGTGCGGTATTACTTGCAGATCCTTATGGTCCGGGTTCAAATCCTGTCGAGGTCGACTTTGCGTTTTCTCCTTTTGAGGTCGATAAAATAAACCGCCTGTCAAGTAGTGAGATTTGCATCCATTCCCTCAAAATTACTGGCCTTGTGCCAAAATTTGAAAACCATTAATATTATTAAAGTGGCGAGTTGGCAGAGTCGTTAGCACGCCGAACAAAATGCTTAGTAGCATTTCATCCGTTTTAAAGTTCTAAGTTCAAATTCTGCCGAGGTGGATTGTAATTATCCAGTCCTCTCCCCCAAAATTTCAGGCCTTGTGCCTTTAGTAGAAAATATTATTATTATTATTATTATTATTATTGCCTTTGCACAGCTTCTAATGCTGGAGATGTACTACATTGTCAGCTGTTCACTACCAGTGAACTAAAGTAACACCTCTTATTTTTCGAGCCCCTTATGGAGTATTCGAGAGGTTCCAAGCAGTGCTGTTTTCTACAAGTGCTCCACCTTTATTGCAACCCGTATTTGTTCCATATACTTCTCAAGATTTTTACTCACTGTTCCCAGGGCTCCGACAATTATTGGTACTACTACCACCTTTTTCATCGACCACAACTGCTTAACCTCCTAAGCTAACCTGTCATATCTATCGACTTTTCTTTCTTCCTTATCGCATACCTTGCTGTCAGCTGGGCATGCTATATCTATGATCCAGCATAGTTTATTTTCTTTCTCAATTAAGATTATGTCTGGCTTCCTATTCTCTATCTCATGGTTGCACTGAATCATAAAATCCGACAGGATCTTTGCATTACCATTTTCGATGATGCCTTTGGG
>NC_068991.1:5901892-5908812 GCF_001194135.2 Octopus bimaculoides | reverse complement strand
GAACATAAATAAATAAAAGAATGCCAATATCTTCAGAAACCACAAGACATCTATTGAAATCATCAAAACTGGTTCCAGCGATGTACTAATGATAATCAAAAGCCATCATTTCATTCATTTGAATAACCTTTTCACCCTGTATTTGAAAGGTTTTTTCTGCGTGACACAGACTTCCGTTTCAAAACAACAAATCGTTTTTTTACCTTCTTAAAGCTTTTCTTTTACATGCTTCGATCATTGGACTGCAGCCATGCCGGGATACCATCATGAAGGGTTTTAGTCGAATAAATCGACTCTGGTGTTTATTTTTCATACATACATACATACATACATACATACTTGAAGAGATACATAATACATACATGCATACTTGCATAAATACATACATACGTACATACATACATATATACATACTTACATAATCTGGAGGCAATCTATATAGTTAACTACAGACGTATTCAAAGTATCATACAGAAATATATGTGCTAGCATGTAATCTACGTGCAATCTATAAGCTTTTGTGCAAACAAAAAATGTGATCTACATATATTCCACAAAGTTATCTGCAAAGCATGTAATCTGTATATAATAAAAATGTAGACTGTAAAGATATACACAGACATGGAAATCATAAACGTAGTGACTCAAGTTATAATGTTGGTCATTCAACTACAACTACAGCACTTTCTCGTCGACTGAACATGCATTTACAACAAGAACGCATTTCATTACACACTACGATACCAGAGAGAAGAGAGAAAGAAAGAAAGAAAGAAAGAAAGAAAGAAAGAAAGAAAGAAAGAGAGAGAGAGAGAGAGAGAGAGAGAGAGAGAAACAACAACAGTGTATTAATTATAAAAGTTATATATATATATATATATATATATATATATATATATATATATATGTATGTATGTATGTATGTATGTACGGATGTATAATATGCCCAAAGTAAAGATTAACATAATAGATAGCACCAATGAAAGAAGTGCTGACGTATGGGTAATAAATTTGAAATCTAGTGATAACGACATCATCATTAACATAACTTCATTCCAGTAATTCTTGCTTATTAAATTACATGTTGGTTCGTACGCACGCGCGCGCGTACACACACACACAAGTTTCAGTTTTGTATTTGGTTTGCAAGATTCTTGATGTGAACCAATAATAAACACATGCACTGGTTCAGATTCACTTCTATTTTGTTTTTTAACTGTCCATTGGTTAACAATTTGACCAATTAATTTGATTAATCGTTTCGTCAGTTAATCAGCGAGGTGCATCTAAGTAACTGTGTATTGCTCCTGGATATAAAGACACAAAATTATGACCCATAATATTGCTTATTTTCTGTCTTAACAATGTCACAATTTTGTTAAGTTAATTAGTGATTCTCATATCATTACATTGGCAATTGCTCTGAAGTCTAAATTCCAGTGATGAACTCAGAAAAATACCAATTCTGTCCTGAGTTGCCTCCCGTATTTGCCGAAATATTAAAAATAAAATTGGTTTTTAACATTTATGTGATAACGCTATAGATCTGGAGAAGAGAATAGTTAATTAGATCTATGCCAGTTTTTGGCTGGTATACTAATTTATTGACCACGGAAAGATGAAAGGCAAAACCAACACCTTTATGATTCGAACTCAGACCGTTCTTAGATACTGTTGGACATGTTACCCTCCGCTCCAGCGATACTTTCGATCCAGTAGTCATTGTCTAATACTATTTTTCCTCGCAATAGAATTATTTCATGTTAATTTTTCTAATGGTCTCTTTATTATGTTAACACTAAGGCGGTGAGCTGGCAGAATCGTTGCCGCAACGTTCTGAGTTCAAATTCCGCCGAGGTCGACTTTGCCTTTCATTCTTTCGGGGGCGATAAATTAAGTACCAGTGAAATACTGGAGACGATGTAATCGACAAGTCCTCTCCCCCATAATATGAGGCCTTGTGCCTCTGGTAGAAAGGATTATGTTAACGCTAGCTCAACTATTTTGTTTTTAGGCAGATGGCGTTCTGGGTTATTTATTCTTTAAAGCTGCGATTCTCAATCAATAGTTAATTTAACCACCGGAGCAAAAGTTCACATGGCAGAGAGTAAACACACACATACACACACACACACACATATATATATAATTCCACAAGGTTCACATCGCATTCTGCGTCCAACTTACAAATGCATCTCCACTTGTTATTCAGCCATGTTTACTTAGGACAACACAAAGACTATGAGAATCATATAGACGTATGAATGGATGGACGGATAGACTGAGAGAAAGCCAGACAGATAAACCAAACAGATACATAGACAGACAGACTAACAGATAGGTAGGTAGATAGATATATAGATAGACAGGTAGATATATAGATAGGTAGATATGCGTGGGGTTTATTTTCCAGCGATGAACTTTAAAATCGATCAGAAAAGTGCAAAGCCGGTCCTTCAGGAACCAAATTACACGAGATATACTTAATTACTGATACTCCGGTGTAGTACGCTCAGAAATGCAGTAAATCAATGATTGGGCCATTGGAAACTTGCTAACGATATCATTACTCGGCAACTGCCACGCGAAATCAATCAAGGGAGGCAACTAAGATTTTAACTACGGGAGATAATCTTTCCACACAGGAAGTGTAATAGCAGTTAATATATCCGTTAGTCTCTCTCTCTCTTGCTATTTCGACGTTTATATGTGTGAGTGTGCCTTGTGAGTAATTAATGTGGGTGTCTGTGCTGTGTTATGTGTGTGTGTGTGTGAGTGGTTATTCCTGTACGTAAGCATGTTGTATGTATATACATGCCTCCCTGTGTCTGTGTGTCTCTCTCTGGTTAAACCGTCCAACCCATGCAAGCATAGAAAATGGACGTTAAACGATGCTGATCATCTGTTGCTAGTATGTAGGACACACAAAATGAATATTCATATAAGAATATATGAACAACACTATTTCTACAACACTGATTTACATATTTGTATGTGTGCATGTGCATGTGTGTGTGTGTGTGTGTGTGTTTTCTACAATATGCTTACGTAAATGTCTCTTTTATACATGTTACAATTTGAAACTTCTTATTTTCTCTTTTTCTCTTTCTAAATTCAAACCTGTACTTCACAATCTTTGGAAAAAAAACAAAAAAACGTTTAATTACTTTGAGTCATAAAACCACTGGACAGCAGGACGTCTGCGTTTGGCAACAGATGGACAATAAAAAGAGTGTTAATATAATATGTCAATATCTGTCAATCCATATTTTTCAAACATCCCTTTACGTTCTGGTTCCACAGTGGTGCAGCCAGAGTGTGTGCCGCACCCCTGGAGTTTGCCACTCCCTCCATTAGACCCCCAAGATTATACAAGGTTATACAGTAGGCCCAAAAGTGGTTCCTTCAGAAAAGCATTGCCTAAGGTGCAGGCATGGCTGTGTGGCTAAGGAGTTTGCTTGCCAACCCCATGGAACCTTGAGTGTCTTCTATAATAGCCCCAGGATGATCAATGCTTTGTGAGTGAAACTCTGTGTGTGTGTGTGTTACACATGTACAACAAAATAAGTGCAAGACTTGAAATAAGAACTGGGTGGTGGTGGTGGGATCAAACTGTTTGACTAACATTGAAAGACCATGCTGCAGCATCACCATAGTCCAATGACTGCAACAAATAAAAGTTTACATACCAGTGCCCACTGACTGGCACCCACTACACCCTTGGAGTGGTTGGCGTTAGGAAGGGCATCCGGCTGTAGACATATTGCCAGATCAAACTGGAGCCTGGTGCAGCCCACTGGCTTGCTAGTCCTCAGTCAAACAGTCCAACCCATGCCAGCATGGAAAGCGGATGTTAAACAACAATGATGATGATACCCCATCTCACTGTCTTCTTTGCACAAACTCCAGTAGTTTCTGCTTCTCAAAAGTGGCTGGTCTCGTGCCACCTCACTCAGGCACTTGGGAAACACTCTTCTCTCTTTCTCCTCCTCCAGTCACCTATATTTTATCCTTCCTATCAGATCCCAGCCTTATCCAATCATTTGTGTTACACACCACATTATCTAAAAAGATTACTTCTTTCGTGAGATAAGCCAGTTTGCAATAAATGTTTCAGTCATTTGACTGCAGCCATGCTGGAGCACCACCTTTAGTCGAGCAAATCAACCCCAGGACTTATTCTTTGTAAGCCTTGCACTTATTCTACTTGTTTACAGTAATCAAATGATGCCAAGACAAGGAGACAACAACTCTCTGTCTCTCTCACACACACACATATAACAGAGGCTTCATTCAGTTTCCATCTACCAAAACTGGGCTATAGAAGACACCCAAGCTTCTATGAAATGGGACTGAACCTGGGACTATACGGTTAGGAAGCAAACTTCTCACCACACAGCTACACTTGCACCAACCAATAAGCTCAGCATATCATTCACAAGAGAATCATTCAATCAATCAATATATTCGACAATCTGATCTGTCAAATAAACTCGTCCATTTAAAAACCACAACAGCAGAATTAAACAAAAAGTTGTCTTTTATAACGCAATAAACCATTGATTTTAGTGAAGAGAAATTTCAAAAGAACATTTTATAGTACAGCACACTTGTCTGTGTCTATATATATGTATGTATATGTTATATTATGGTATAAATCTGGATTTATCAAGAGTTTTTGTTTGTTTATTTTGTTTTAATTAGAGTTTTTTTCTTCCCAAATTGAAAATTTGAGAAATGAAGCAAAAATGTTATAACGTATTCTAAGGGAGATAACTTTCTCCTAAAGTTTTTAAATGAGTTTTTAAAAAAAATTAATAAATGTAAATGCTTAAAATTAAAAATAAACAAACAGATGAATAAAAAATAAATAAAAATGACTGCATTTGATCTTTTCTAATTAATTCTGACATTTTCTATCCTCTGAAGGAAAAGAAATCAGAGGTGATAAAAAGTTCAAGCACAGATAAAAATAATAAAAAAAAAATGTGAAAAATTAAAATTTTTTTTGGTTTTTAACTTTAGAATGTTATCTAAAGATGATAATTGAAATACCTAGAATTTTTGGTACCATGCCCAAAATCTAGAAATGTAAAAAAAAAAAAAATTCAACAAAATATAAACAAAACAATAAAAAAGCAATGTTTTTTTGAGTTCTTTTTTCCAATTTTTTTTTTTTAATTTTCAAATTTTTCTCTAAAGACATACACAAATATATCTCTCAGTGCTTGTGGCTGAGAGCCAAAATTACGGGAATGGCTGACCCTAGCACAAATGTAAAAAGTTCCTTCTTGTTAAAACCTTTCTGTTCTCGAGTGATGGTCATGCCATCATGTGTGGTTTGCGCTGGAGTGTTGGCCACTTCAGGCAAGACGTGTACCGTGGCCACATACAAGAAAGTTCCGGCACTGAATAGAAGAGCAAGTCCAGTTGCATGAAGATTGGACAAGGTTTCTTTATTTTGCTAGAAAAACAAAAAAAGAAAAAAGAAATGAAAGAAAGAAAATAACAAGGATTCTTTATATTAGCTGTTCAAAGTTACAACAGATTCGTTATGGGAGTGGGTAACGTTAATTGAATTGATTTCATGCTTGGCATCTGATTTGATATTATTATTGATCTACCATGTGAGAAGAAATGGGCAACAGAATAACCATTCTGCTGCACTAAATGTATTTTTCTAGCAGAAAGAACTGCCCAGAAATAAACAAAAAATTTAAGGCTATTTCAACATCACTTATGTGGCAATGATACATGTTTTCAACCATCATGTGAAATCTAGAAAAGGGCACACACACACGTATATTTTCAATTTTTTTTCTTTTTAAAGCAAAAACAACACAAGTTATACGAAATAATCCTTTCTTCTATAGACACAAGGCCTACAGACACACATACATAGACATACACACACACACGTACAGACACACACACACACACACACACACATATAGATACACACAATAAAACACCAAAAAGCCAAACATGAGGAAGAACTTACTTGGCTCAATCCCAAATATGTGAGAATTGATAACAATGGCGCTGAGACAGAAAAGGCAAGCAAATGTCTTTTGATTCTAGCTCTCTCCAAACCTTCAAGCATGAGGAACGATACTAAACCAAATGAAGCTGGTGCCTGGTAAAAATAAAGAAAGGAATATATCATCATCATCAACATTATCATCATCGTCGTCATTTAAGGTCCATTTTTTCTGTGCTTGCATGGGTCGGACAGATGAAGGGCAAAGTCAACTTGGACAGCATTTGAACTCAGGAACTCAGAGCCAGAAGAAAGGCCACTGAGCATTTTGTCTGGTGTGGTAATGACTCTACCAGCTCACTGCCTTTAAAATTCAATAACTAATGAAAGAATATAACTTGTATATTGATTATATCAAACGAAAAACATCTAAAACTCCAAAGATATAAAATGACACAGACACAAGTCGCACAAAACATCACAAATGACCAAAAATATATGAATATCTTCAATGGGAATCGGTGTGATTCTTGTTTTGACACAGTTTATCAAATAAAGGCTTGATACAGTTCTATATTTAAGAGATGAGGAATTGACGCATGCGTACGAACAGCCATGCTACATGGCAGTGAAACATGGGCTGTAACTGCTGAGGACATACGTAAGCTCGCAAGGAATGAAGCCAGTATGCTCCGTTGGATGTGTAATGTCAATGTGAATACCCGTCAGAGTGTAAGTATCTTGAGAGAAAAGCTGAACATTAGAAGCATCAGTTGTGGTGTGCAAGAGAGACGATTGCGCTGGTATGGACATGTGGTGAGAATGGATGAGGATAGCTGCGTGAAAAAGTGCCACACCCTAACAGTTGAGGGAACCCATGGAAGAGGTAGGCCCAGGAAGACCTGGGCTGAGGTGGTGAGGCAAGACCTTCGTACATTGG
>NC_068991.1:5892150-5901721 GCF_001194135.2 Octopus bimaculoides | reverse complement strand
CACCATTTCGAGCGTGGCCGTTTTCGTGCGGGTGACACGTAAAAGCACCCACTACACTCTCTGAGTGGTTGGCGTTAGGAAGGGCATCCAGTTGTAGAAACTCTGCCAAATTAGACTGGAGCCTGGTGTTGCCATCCGGTTTCACCAGTCCTCAGTCAAATCGTCCAACCCATGCTAGCATGGAAGGCGGACGTTAAACGATGATGATGATGATGATGATGATCTCATAAAAAAAATTTTTTATTAATGGTAATTAAGAAACAACAGGTGTCTTACCTTGTGTAACATGATAGCCAGAAAGACGATCAAAGTGACATGGTCCTCAGACATTGTGACAGCAGCACCGAGAGCAATGCCGTCAGCTGAAAATATAGAACGGCAAGAGATACAAGTCATGGTATGGCTATGGAATTAAAAGCTTTCGGTCAATATTAACCATTTGTGACCAATCTGCCTCAGACTGCCCTTGGTCCGAAAATACAAACTCCCTGTTTTAAAATGGTCTCAATTAAAACCTTCCTTCAAAGTTTTATATTAATTTATGTCCCAAATACCAGATTAATTAACCCTTTCGTTACTGTATTTATTTTGAGATGCTCTGTGTTTCTTTCAATTAATTTTAAATATAACAAAAAATTTAGTAAAATAACTTTGTTATCATTAAGCTAGTGTTAGGGACATCATATGTACTCAACAAGGGAACCACTAGATGGTTCCTTGATCTGGTAAAGATAGCAGATAAATCTCTCTCAAATCACTGCATACCATCTTAACCATTTTGTTACCATTTCTATTGAGATGCTCTGGGTTTCTTTCAATTAATTTTAAATATAACCAAGAATTTAGTAAAATAACTTAGTTATCATTAAGCTAGTGTTAGGAATATAAATTGTGACTAAGGTTTGGTGGGAGATTTTAATTCAGAGCTTTTGAAAACAGGACATTTGTACTACAGAGCCAGGGGCGGTTTCAGTTGGGTTGGAATCAAAAGGGTTAAACAAGGATACACTGAATAATGTGATTCTAGATAAACTGAAGAATTAGAGGGAGACAATACAATGAACTATATCTCTCCATGGTACCTATTTACTGTTTAGTAGACTGAGTACAGCAAGAAACTATATATACCATTCTATGGTAGGTATTTATACTTAGAACTGGGAACTGCAGTAAACTGTATCTCACAGTCGTACTAATTTAGAGATAGGTAATAGTAAGGCAAAAAAGCCATCTATATATAATACTTAATGTATATACATCATTGAAATGTAAATTCACTGTGATATTTACTTCCTCATGGCACTGCATAGAAATAGTGGCAGGATACAAACAGTTAAAACCTCTACAATTGTCAGGTAAGACCCTCTTCAGTTTCTTTGGTTCTCCATAACGTCTACAGCTATTCAGCTCAACCCCAACCTCCACAGTTGATTAGTTATGTTACAACCATTACAGGTATTTAAATCACACATTCTACCTTACTACAGCTTTCCTCATGGCGCTTATTTTGAGAGACATGGATGGGTAGAGAGGTGATCTGTACTTCAACCACACCTTCTACTCTTCTATAGCTTTCCGTCGACCAATAATTACAATTCTTTGCCAGAAACATGGGATAAACAACAACCGACTTACCAGCAGCGTGTATCACTAAACCTAGAGTAGCTGTGAATTTATTTCTGTTCTGCACAGTTGTTTGGTTGTGTTCAGGATCTGTGGAAGTATAACGAAGAGGTTATTTGAAAAGAAATGGTAGAGAAAAAAATGAAACAGTACGCTAATAATACACTAGTCCCTCTCAACCATCATTAGACTCAGTACTCTCATCACCCTGTTGCTTTATCATCACCAACCTCCCCTTTTCTATTGAGATTTGTTCCTTGTCACCACCAACAACAACACTACTCAAGTATGACCACAGTACACTCCACTCAAATATTATCACATTTCACTCAAATATAATCACACTCCACTGAAATGTCACCACATTTCACTCAAATATAATTGCACTTCACTCAAACATCATCATATTTCGATCAAATATGGTCACATGCTACTCAAACATCATTACATTTCACTCAAATATAATTGTGCTCCACTCAAACATCATCATATTTCACTCAAATATGATCACACTCCACTCAAACATCACATATCGCTCAAATATAATTGTGCTCCACTCAAACATCATCACATTTCACTCAAATATGGTCAAACTCCACTCAAACATCACATTTCAATCACATATAATCACACTCCACTCAAACATCACCACATTTCACTCAAATATAATTGTGCTCCACTCAAACATCATCATATTTCAATCAAATATGGTCACACTCCACTCAGACATCACATTTCACTCAAATATAATTGTGCTCCACTCAAAGATCATCACATTTCAATCAAATATAATCACACTCCACTCAAATATCATTACATTTTACTCAAATATGGTCACATTCTACTCAAACAGCATCACACTCACCTCACCATCACTAAACAACAGCCATACCTGTTGTTTCCTCAAATGTTAATCGCTTACCTGCGGCAGAGTGAGCATGAGAGCCGCCAAACAGTTGGTCAATAAGCAACATTGTGATGAAGCCGGCAACCAGTGCCACCCCTATCAAACTGTGGACATTCTCATGGTTTTCTGTGCCGCCAGAATCGGTGTGTGTGTTGTGTGAGTGTTCGTCATGTATTGAAGAATGTGCAATGCCAACTTTTGCGACGGCTTCTTTCACGTCCATTTTCTCTATGCTGTGACTATGTGCTGCAAAGGTAGAAGAAGATGGAAGCCAAAGACAAAAAATTAATTAAATAAAAGTCAAACAAAATGTTGACAATAACGACAATTTTAACAATTATTTGGAATATTAATCTTCATGTTCAAAGAAGAAAATTTATTTTTTCGATATATATATATTATATTTTCATCATCGTTGTCGATATTGTGTGTATCTCAGGTTTTAGAATCCATGCCTTATTCCTGCAAGTTTAAAGAGGTTACAATTGAAAGAAACGATATCAGGAACATCATTGGACCATAAAAAGACTATTGCAAAAAATCCTGTCCAACCCATGCCAGCATGGAGAAGAGAACATAAAATACAATGATGATGGTGGTGAGGATGATAACGACAAAAATATCTCCTTTTCCTTTGAAGATATAATACAATTTGTGGTCCAGGTGATATATCAAGCTTTCCCACTCCAATAAGAATCTAGACAGGTGTTAAATTGTCAGCTTTTCAAGGATAGTCAAGAGACAGGTAAGAACAAACTTCCCAGCCATGTCACTTGCACCCACAGGCTTTCATTTAATTGAAACGTTTTATTATCCAGGTCTTCAAGAAACACTTTTTGTTAGTTTAAGCAAACACTTAATCAACAAATAAGTGTTTTGTCAGCATGTTGCTTCAGCCAAAAGGACTTGTGTTGCAGCATGTCTTTGAAGAATGGTGTCTTATTGTACAAGCAGCAACTGCAGTGTCTACTTGTCTCAACTTGCCAATTTGAATAGCTGCCTGTTGATCTTTCAGTCCAGTTTGATTTGCTGTTTAAATTGTTTGCACTGCACAATGTGTAATTTTAATCATTTACTTGCTTCAATCACTGGACTGCAGCCATGCTGGAGCACCATCTTGAAGGGAAGTTTATTGGACAAATCAACCCTGGCACTCACTCTAACAGTCATAAATAAATATGGACACATAGACACACACACATCCTCATCATCGTTTAACATCCAACCCATGCTGGTTTATTAATTTACGTACATCAGGGTCTAGATCGTCAGTTATTTCTGTTTAGTTAATTCAGATTCATTTAATGCTCACTGCTAACACTATTTTGTTTTCTTTCTCTCTCCAGAAGTCCACTTCGCTGCCAACCAACTCCCTAGCTAGCCCGCAGCAAAGTTCTTGTCTACAGTTCGTCTGTCATGAATCCTGCCCTGCATAGCTCCCCCACAATTGAGAGTTTAGTGTCCAATGAAGGAGAGGTTGGCATGGGTGCCAGTCGTCGAATTTGGTTCGATTTCAATTTCATTTGCCTCAACAGGTCTTCGCAAGCAGAGTTTAGTGTCCAATGAAGGAAAGGTACGTATAAGTGGGCTAAGAAGCATTTTGCCTAGTGTGCTAATTTTGCAAGCTCACCACCATTAGGTGTCTATATTGGTTCCCAATTTTGGCACAAGGCCAGCAATTTCAGAGGAAGTGGCAAGTCAATTACATTGACCCCAGTATTCAACTGGTACTTATTTTATCGACCCCGAAAGGCAAAGATGACTTCAGGGGAATTGGAACTCAGAAAGTAAAGATGGACAAAATGCTGCTGAGAAACATTTGGCCAGGAATGCTACCAACTCTGCCGTTATCCCACCTAATTTATTCCAGCTTATTTTATAATAAACAAACTTAGATAATAATTTAAGTCTATCGATTCACACAGTTGTCCGATTGAGATAGTGATACACTGACTAATGAATGAGACTTACGAACTGATCTGGTCAAAAGCTACAATCAAACTGTCATTTTACCTTCTCATTTGTACTTTTAACTAACTCTTTCTTCTTGAATTAATTAAACACCTCTTGCCATATCATCTGTATATTGATCCAGTCTGTGTCTGTATTTGTTCACAAAGGTTATGACAAAAGAACCGTGGGTCTCTCGTTATATAATCAATATGGCAATATCACTGCTCTCCTCCATATTTTCCAACTTATTATGTGATCTGTCGTCCATATGTTGTAGAAACAGCTGTAAATGGTGGAACGAAATGCAATACCAATGGCTCTACTTTTTACTTGTTATATGCCTGTTGATAGTTGATATAAGTCCTCTGGTGATGTAGATTTGGTACTTGGTGGTCCCAAGACAGTTAAAATAAAAGAAAAAAGTCATAATTGTAAACTGGTACTCCGTTGGTTATGAGGATGATAGCTCCAGTTGATTCGATCAGCAGAACCGCTTGCTTGTGAAATTAATGTGCAAGTGGGTGAGCGCTCCACAGACATAATGCTTCTTGTAGAAAAGAAAAAAAAAAACAGAAAGAAAGAGAGAATCAACTTACCATGGTTGTGATGATGCGAATACATAACATGTACGCCTTCAGGAATAATTACTGCCAAGGCTGTGCCTATTAAGAGTCCCGTCCCAAGAACAGGAACTATTTTCACTTTTGTCTGGAAAATGGAAATGAAATGAAATTAACAAAAAAGTAATAAAAAAAAAAAAAAGGATTGACATTAGAAGCATTAATCTGAGGCAGAAAAGAAAAATGATTCAATGAATCAAGTTATGAATAAATGAATACAGTTCAATATTTAAGAGATAAGGAATTATGTACATTATTTACATTTGATGGATATTTGTCCTCATCTTGTTTGTTGTTAACACAATGTTTCGGCTGATATACCCTCCAGCCTTCATCAGGTGTCTTGGAGAAATTTCGAACCTGGGTTCTCATTCCTAAGGTATTTTTCGATGTTATTATTATTATTCAGGTCACTGCCTGGAATCGAACTCGGAACATGAACACTTGGGCTGTTTCACTCCTTAGATATGGAACAGGGGTAATCGCATGGACAGTAGATGAAATAAACAGCTTAGAAAGAAAGACAAGGAAGTTGCTAACTAGATATAGGTCACTCCACCCAAAAAGTGACACAGACAGACTGTATGTACCAAGAAAAAGAGGGGGAAGAAGACTCATTGGATGCCAACACAGCATTAGAGCAGAAAAAAACAACATAGCATGGTATGTAAAAAATGTCACAGAAGTGCTATTATTAGAAGAAGGTCAGGCTTGTGTAGGATTAAAGATTGCAAAGACAAAGCACTGTACAAGAAATTGAAAATGAATGAAATTGAAAATAGGTGAGTAAAGAAAAGATTGCATGGTCAATTTCATAGGGATGTTGAAGATAAGACAGACAGAGAAAAAAGATGGCTGTGGATGACTAAAAGTGATTTAAAACCCGGAAATGGAGGCTCTGATCTGTGCTGCCCAAGTGCAAGCACTAAGAACAAACTACATAAAGTACAAAGTAGACAACGCATCAGAAAGTGATAGATAAGTAAGTATGTACGTGCCTGCCTGCCTGCCTGCCTGCCTGCCTGCCTGCCTACCTATGTATCTATTCGTCTGTCTATCTACCTATCTATCTATCTATCTATCTATCTGTATATCTATCTGTATATCTATCTATCTATCTATCTCTCTATCTCTCTAACTGTCTGTCTGTCTAACTGCCTACCTCTCTGGTTATGTATGTATGTATGTATTTATCTATCTATCTAACTGTCTATTTATCTATCTATCTATCTATCTATCTAACTGTTCGTCCGTCCGTCCAACCGTCCGTCCGTCCGTCCGTCCGTCCATCCGTCCATCCATCTATGTGTGTGTGTTCAACATTGGCTGCAGTTCAATATAACTGAAACGAGTAAAAGACATAAGTGACCCAGATATAGAGGAACCATCTGTCTTTTCTTTTCATTATAAGAAAAAACCCCAAAAAAAACCCCACTAAAAATACATTTATTTATCTTACCTGGCAACTTAAATTGGACTTACACGAAAAGTTATTTACTAAGCATGTCTTCACCATAAAATAATGATAATAATGATGATGATGATGATGATGATGATAACATCTAGAAAGGAAAAAATCTCTATATTTACCAACCGATCTGTTTAAAGTGGGGTACAAATTTATGCGTTTCAATCATTAAAATAGCTGTTTAGAGAGGGATCAGAAGGTCACACAGAATACACAAGTCCTTAATCTTAAAAACACATTTCAGTTTTAGAGAAACAGGTGAGTGTATTTGTAAATGGGTTGTGTTTAGCAACAGGTGTCATCAGACCTCGTTATCTATAATGAAAAGGGTTTCAGTGTTGACTGGGCTATATCACTGCATGAGGGGAATAACTCTATTGCTGGCCACAGTTATGACTGTTAATGGTGAGGGGGGTGTTATTTGAGGGGGGTTTTACAGTTGGATGCTCTTCCTGTCATCAACCTGTAATTGTTTTCCAACTAAAGGATCTTATTTTTTATTGGGGGTGGGGGGTGGGGGAGTTCCTCGAAAAGCACAGAACAACTGGTCATAATGTCAACATCTTTGTTGTTTCACTGAAGCAGAAGCAAGCATGGAAATCGAGATTCACATACATAAATGTACATGCACACACACACACACACACACATTCGATGGGCTTTCTCAGTTTCCTTCTACGAAATTGATCCACAGGGCATTGGTCAATGCAGGGCTTGTAGTAGAAGACACTTGCCCAAGGTGCCATGCACAGTGCCACTACTGATATAAATAAGTGAAAAAAGAAAGAGAAAAATGAAATAAAAAAAAAAAAGCAAACAGCTTGTAATTCATGATTGATAAGCTGGTGGGAACAGCCTGATCTATTTTCGCTTTAATAAAGGTAACAGGCTTGAATAAATAATAATAATAATAACGATGATAATAATAATAGTAGATAAAGACAGCACTTGATTCCCAAGTTATGGCTTTATCAAATCAACATGATGCTCCCACATTCAGACTGCACACACACATATACACAGAGTTTTCCACCCGAATTTTTGTTTATATAGCAGAATACAAACTCTAAATCTACAACACATATACATACAAACATATACATACAAACATGCAGAGTCACACACATGACTATCATATCTGACACACACACACACACGCACATGCGCGCGGTTCAAGGTTGTTCTAAATACATCATGGGAACTGATGATAGCTACAACTGTTGTTCAGGCATTTTCTCATCACAATCACTCTCATACACACACACACAACCTGAATCAAGTGCTCCAAATAATAATCGAACTGAGAGCTGGATAAATAAACATCAGAGGACCACATCTGGACAAGACCTAACTGTTATGGCCAACTAAACTATCCAGAGGGTGTCCCTCAGTATCAAAGGTGAGGAGCTGAACTGCTGTTCACTCAGTTATAATAAACACTGGATTATAATCTCCATTTTAAGTTTCTCTCTATGAAATCCACCCAGAAGGCATTGGATGGCCAAGATCTACAGTAGAAAACACTTGCTCAAGGCGCCACTTACTAGAACTGAACTCTAAATGACAAGGATGCAAAGCGAGATTCTTAGTAATACAGCCATGCTTGTGCCTACACACACACATCTATATTTATTAATAAGTCTGTCCTCTACAATAGTATAAGAACAATCCATTAGAGTGATGTAAAATTGGTTTTACTATAACTGAACATAAAAACCAATATATATATATATATATATATATATATATATATATATATATATATATATATATATATATACATAAATATATCATCATCATCATTTAACGTCCACTTTCCATGCTAGCATGGGTTGGATGATTTGACTGGGGACTGGCGAAATGGATGGTTACACCAGACTCCAATCTGATCTGGCAGAGTTTCTACAGCTGGATGCCCTTCCTAATGCCAACCACTCCGAGAGTGTAGTGGGTTCTTTTTACGTGCCACTGGCACGAGGGCTAGTCCGGCGGTACTGGCAATGGCCACGCTCAAATGGTGTTTTTTACGTGCCACCTGCACAGGAGCCAGTCCAGCGGCACTGGCAATGACCTTGCTCGAATGCTTTTTCATGTGCCATCAGCACAAGTGCCAGTAAGGCGACAATAATAATAACAAGGATAACCCTTTCTACTATAGGCACAAGGCTTGGAATTTTGGAAGCGGGGACTAGTCGATAACATCGACCCCAGTGTTTCACTGGTACTTAATTTATTGACCCTGAAAGGATGAAAGGCAAAGTTGACCTCAGCAGAATTTGAACTCAGAACATAGCGATGGGCGAATTACTACCAAGGTTTTGTCCAGCATGCTAATGATTCTGCCAGCTCACCACCTTAATAATAATAATAATAATAATAATAATAACAATAATAATAATAATAATAATAATAATGGTATCTATGATTATAAGGCGGCGAGCTGGCAGAAATGTTAGCACGCCAGGCGAAATGCCAAACGGTATTTTGTCTGTCTTTATGTTCTGAGTTCAAATTCCACTGAAGTCGACTTTGTCTTTCATCCATTAAGTACCAGTTGCATACTGGGTCGATCTAATTGACTGGCCCCGTCCCCAAAATTTCAGGCCCTGTGCCTAGAGTAGAAAAGAAACGTTAGTGGTATTTCGTCTGTCTTTACATTCCGAGTTCAAATTCCGCTGAGGTTGACTTTGTCTTTCCTCCTTTCGGGGTCGATAAATTAAGTACCAGTTGCGTACTGGGGTCGATCTAATTGACTGCCCACCCCCACAAAATTTCGGGCCATGTGCCTAGAGCAGAAAAGAATATTTATATGCTCATATATATATATATATATCGTATAGAATGCAGATGTAATACAGCAACGCATTCAGAATGTCATAGTTTGATGAAGTTTGGTGAAAGAAGAGATTAATTTTTAATAGAAAAAAAACCAACCAAACAAAACAAAAAAAAATCTTCCTGCTGAAGAGAAGTATTAAAAGCAAATTATGGGGTGGTGGT
>NC_068991.1:5888171-5891339 GCF_001194135.2 Octopus bimaculoides | reverse complement strand
ACTGCCATCACCCCCATCGCCGTCACTAACTGCCACCGCCGCCTCCACAACTGCTACTGCCTCCATGACGACCACCACTCCTGCTGCCACTGTTACTACTGCTAAGGACTGGGGGGGGGGGGCCTTTTACACAATCGCTAAAAATAACAGCCAAACTACTTCTCAAATCACAGCATATCTTCATCCCAAAACAAGCCAAAAAAAAAAAAAGGCCCTAATCCAGTGATAAGCTACTCCATTGATAATCACATGGTGGAAACACTAATTATCGTTAGGAGGCAGAGAGCCATTAATGAGTTTGCGCAACCAGCAGTGGAACAGCTTGGACTTGGTGGTTGCGAACGTAAAAAGTATTTAATTCAATCAATTTTATATCATAATCTAAAAGTACTAGTAGCGGTGTTGTTGTTGTTGTTTAGATAAGAGTCAACCCTTTCCAGCTGTGACCACCCTGTCAGTTTTTTAAGCATTGCGTATTAAGACTATATCATCCAAAGTGTCCTTCCCATTCACAAGAAAGTAGTGTAATTTTGGAGCAAATTTCACTGCTATTTCTAGCAGGTCTTGTGACCTCATTGAGGACTATATCATCTGTGCCCTTCCTTTTTCAAGATAGCTGGGTGCTTTTTATGTGGCACAGGAAGAGGTGAGGTCAGTTTTGGCATGGTTTTTACAGCTGGATGCCCGTCCAAATACCAACCCCTAAGCAGTCAGGACTGGGTGCTTTCTAAGTGGCACCAGCACTGGCAGGGTCACCAAGAGACTAGCAAGACAAGGATCCTTTGAGAGGGGAGGGAGCATTGGAGGAGGTGATCTTGTGTCAGGTGATGAAAGGTTATAATGAGGCAGAGAAACAGAAACAGGTGTCTTGCTGTAGGTACCTGGTCATCTGGTCATATTTCAGTCACTGGACTGCAGCCATACTGGAGCATTGACTTGAAGTGTTTAGTTGACCAAATAGACCCCAGTATTTATTCTAAACTGCTAGGTTATGGGGGGGAATGTAAACAAACCAATATTGGTTGTGAAATGGTTGTAGTGGAGACAAACACAAACACACATACACATACATATATACAACTGGCTTTCACTGTTCCCATCTACCAAATTCATTCACAAGGCATTGGTTGGCTCAGGGCTGAAGTAGGAGATATATTCAGGGTACTGCATGATGGGACTGAACTCAAAACCACATGGTTGCAAAGCAAGCTGCTTGACCACACAGCCATGCTTGATGATGATGATGGTAACAATGATGATGATGATGGTGATGGTGACAATGACGTTGATGACTTGTCAGGAAGATAAAAATTGCTAGCTTTAATAACTGGTAATTAACACTAATTGATTCATTATCTCCCTGCCGTGTAATGTTAAAATGTTACAATGAATAAGACCATCTGCCAATTCCTTACCAACAGACCCAGCTGTCGCAGGAATCCTTCTCTCTCTACCTGGCAACAGACTTGAGAGAAGACCTTTAAATAACACTCTGGTATATTTGCAATACAAAAGATAA
This sequence comes from Octopus bimaculoides, assembly GCF_001194135.2. Classification (NCBI taxonomy): domain Eukaryota; kingdom Metazoa; phylum Mollusca; class Cephalopoda; order Octopoda; family Octopodidae; genus Octopus; species Octopus bimaculoides. The sequence continues at coordinate 5,889,820 of NC_068991.1, read as the reverse complement.
ATGAGGAGTTTATTTGTTTATTTCTTTTGTTGTTGTTTTCTGATGTCTGTGTGTCTTACAAATGTCCTACGTGTGGACTTCTTGGTGTTGAGAGCCTTTTTCTTCTTTATCCTAACAGCAGGGCTTTTATTCATTAAGAGATGTCATAGGCGCAGGTGTGGCTGTGTGGTAGGAAGCTTGTTTCCCAATCAGATGGTTCCGGGTTCAGTCCCACTGCATGGCACATTGGGCAAGAGTCTTCTATTAGGTTGTTTGGAAAGTTCCGAGTGTTTTTCTTTTAATATGCAAAAAAGGGATATAAATATTCACCCTTTCAATAAATTTTATTCAACGAAATCATTTCCATTATTATTAATGACCTTTGCAATTTAAATATTCCATCAGCATAAAATTTGACTGGTTTCGAAGAAAAAAAAAAGTTATCTACAGGGTGTCCACAAAGTCTGGGTACATGGAGTAAATAAAATCATAACATAAACAATTAAATATAAGAAATAATAATTTCTTAAAGTATGTGTTAATCCCTGTGTACCCAGACTTTGTGGACACCCTGTAGATGCATTTGACTCCATCTAAATTGTCAAATGTTTTTCCTTGCAACGAGTTCTGAAGAGACAAAAACAAGTGGTAGCCGGATGGCACAATATCATGAGAATATGGTGGATGGGGTAAGAGATCTCAGCCAACTTTGTTCAGGGCATCCAGCTGCAGAAACTCTGCCAGATCAGATTGGAGCCGGGTGCGGCCTCCTGGCTTGCCAGTCCCCAGTCAAATCTTCCAACCCATGCCAGCATGGAAAACGGACGTTAAACGACGACGATGATGATGATGATGATCTTCTGAACATGTCTTCTGTTTAGGTCTTGAAATCTTCATCTTGAATAAATGGGCCGTCAGAGTTCATTGAGTTTTTTTCCTAAGTTACAAAGTTCTTTGCTAAAATATTTGATTCAATGTGTTTTCTTTAACCTTTGTAATCCTCAATCTGTAACGTTAAAGCAGGTGGCAGGCTGCTTAGTTAGTTGAACTCTAAATGACATCAAAGGACTTAGCTGTCTTTTATATTTTAACCCTGGTTGGCTTGTTTTGAAATAGGAATCTTTGTTAAGTTTCCCCTCTTTCTCATTTATTAGCCTGCTACTCTCGTCCCGCTCCCACTCTTTCTCTCTTTGTCATTTGAGATTCAAGTCTGTAATCAACACCTCATCCTTCCACTCATTTTCATTTTAATTCTCTTACTGTCACTCACTCACTGCCTTTTGAAAGTCTCCTACTTTCACACTGCTGCTTCAGCACAAGAAAACAAAAAAAAAAAAAAGGAAAAAGAAAAAAAATGACACATACTCCTTTACTTGTTTCAGTCATTTGACTGCTGCCATGCTGGAGCACCGCCTTTAGTCGAGCAAATCGACCCCAGGACTTATTCTTTGTAAGCCTAGTACTTATTCTATCGGTCTCTTTTGCCGAACTGCTAAGTTACAGGGACGAAAACACACCAACATTGGTTGTCAAGCGAAGTTGGGGGGGGACAAACACAGACACACAAACATACACACACACACATATATATATATATATATACATATATACGACGGGCTTCTTTCAGTTTCTGTCTACTCACAAGGCTTTGGTCGGCCTGAGGCTACAGT
>NC_068991.1:5887564-5888161 GCF_001194135.2 Octopus bimaculoides | reverse complement strand
TCAGTTTCTGTCTACTCACAAGGCTTTGGTCGGCCTGAGGCTACAGTAAAAGACACTTGCCTAAGGTGTCACGCAGTGGGACTGAACCCAGAACCATGTGGTTGGTAAGCAAGCTACTTACCACACAGCCACTCCTGCGCTTATGACTTAGCTTTTTATATATATTCTTTTCTCCTCTAGGCACAAGGCCTGAAATTTTTGTGGAAAGGCCAGTCGATTAGATTGACCCCAGTATGCAACTGGTACTTAATTTATCAACCCTGAAACGATGAAAGGCAAAGTCGACCTCAGCAGAATTTGAACTCAGAATGTAAAGTTCCAAATAAAATAATCTTTTCTACTCTAGGCACAAGGTCTGAAATTTTTGTAGAGGAGGCCAGTCGAATAGATCGACCCCAGTATGCAACTGGTACTTAATTTATCAACCCCGAAACAATGAAAGGCAAAGTCGACCTTGGCGGAATTTGAACTCAGAACGTAAAGACAGATGAAATACCATTAAGCATTTCGCCGGGCGTGCTAACGTTTCTGCCAGCTCGCTGCTTTTTTATGAGGAAATATTGTAGTGTCTATGTCGAGAAATCTTGACATCTCACC
>NC_068991.1:5885013-5887001 GCF_001194135.2 Octopus bimaculoides | reverse complement strand
ATGAGATATTCTTTTGTCCGTCGATCATACTTTCATTTCCCTTAATACTAAACCCCTCTCAGTTAAGGCGGGGGGGGGGGTCTTGTCTTGTAAGTTACTTGGTGACCTCACCAGTGCAGCTCCCACTACTCTCTGTGAAGTGGTCGCTATTATGAAGGGCATCTAGCAGCAGCAATTATGCCAAAGTAGATACTGGAGCTAAGCAGTCCATGCTGAATTGCCTAATCCATGCCTGTATGAAACATCATCATCATCATCGTTTAATGTCTGCTTTCCATGCAGAGCTTTATGGGTTAAAGACAAGATATATAAGACGCATGTCAACAGTATTTTAGCCATTTTACAGAGGATTAATATTTCCATTATTGTGAAAAAAATTAGGCTAATCTGTTTCTTCTGGAATTTAGCTTAATGACATTAATCTGGTTTTGTTATTGTTGTTTAGCATCCCTGCTCCCTTACTTGGCTGGTCTGCCCTAATCAAGCAGTGATCATCCTTTCTTTTGGTATATCTATCACTTAGGTATCTAAGCTGTCTTTTCCCCTCTTTTTAACCCTTTATTTGTCCAAAGCATCTTCATAAATTTGGTTAGTATGCATCGGTGACTGCTGGTCTTCCATAAGCAAGCTAGCTTGGACTTGTGCCTTGGAGGGGGAACTTTTTAGGTGCAATCTCTAAAAGAAGGCACATGGCTTAGTGGTTAGTGTGTCAGGCTTATAATCATGAGGTAGTGAGTTCGATTCTTGGACTGGTTTGTGTGTTGTGTTCTTGAGTAAGACACTTTATTTCATGTTGCTCTAGTTTACTCTGCTATAGAAATGAGTTGTGACATCATTGGTGCTGAGCTGTATTGGCCCCTTTGCTTTATATATTTAACGTCCACTTTCCATGCTATCATGGGTTGGACGATTTGACTGGGGACTGGCAAACCAGATGGCTACACCAGACTCCAATCTAATCTGGCAGAGTTTCTACAGTTGGATGCCCTTCCTAGCACCAACCACTCAGCAGAGTGTACTGGGTGCTTTTTATGCGTCACTGGCACGAGGGCCAGTCCAGCAGTACTGGCAACAGCCACGCTCAAATGGTGTTTTTTACATGCCACCTGCACAGGAGTCAGTCCAATGTTTTGTTCACATGCGACCGGCACAAGTGCCAGTAGGGCGAAGCTGGAAACGATTGCACTCAAATGGTGCTTTTTACATGCCACTGGCATGGATATATATATATAAATAGAGAGAGAGAGAGAGATATGCAGACAGAGACAGAGAAGGAGAGAGACTACAGTGTCATATGTGGTGGTGGTGGTGGTTGTGTTTATATTTTTGTTGGAGTGGGTAAAAGTTAGTGAAAAGGAGAGTCCCCCCCCACCCCTTGTGCAGTTGAGGGTCTGGTGGTGGTGGTGGGGGTACCAGAGCATGGTAGCAGTGAAATAACTGAAACTAAGGAAAAAATACAGAGCAGGAGGACAAAAAAAAATTCCAAAACAAATCAAAAGAAAACGAGGTCAAGAGAGACAAAAGAAGAGAGAGAGAGAGGGAGGGAAGAGAAAAGCAAAAGGAAACAGAGTGAGTGAAAGGAAGATATTGATAGAGTAAAAAGTGAAAGAGAGGAAATGTGAGAGGAAGAGAAAAGGATGGTGGGGAAGAGGGAATGGAAAATAAAAGGAGAGACAGAGCATGTGTGTGTGTGTGTGTGTGTGCGTGTATGCATTCGTGTGTGTATTTGTGTATGAAACAGCATTATGAACCATCAAATCGTCAGGACAATTGTAAGTTGGATACAAACACACACATTCAAACACACACATGCACACAGTCCAAGACACAGAGCAAATAATCAGATTTTGTTTCAAGATTTGAAGGCAAGTGTTTTTAATTGCAAGGGTGTGGCTGGGTAGATACATCCAGTGTGTGTGTGTGTGTGTGTGTGTCTATCTATCTATCTATCTGTCTTCCCCCCCCCTCTCTCTCTCTCTCTATATATA
>NC_068991.1:5884094-5885003 GCF_001194135.2 Octopus bimaculoides | reverse complement strand
CCCTCTCTCTCTCTCTCTATATATATATATATATATATTATATAAATCCAACCCATGCTAGCATGGAAGGTGGATGTTAAACGATGATGATGATATATGAATATATATATATATATATATATATATATATATATAGATGCTATTATAAGGATGTAAGAACATAGATATATAAATGTGTGCATGTGTGTAAGAAGACACAAACACAAGCTCTGCTAGTGTATATATATATAATCTGGTGAGTGTATATGTATATGCTCACAGATGGTGTACACATGTCAGAAGCATCGCTAAATGTCTTAAACAAGTTGTGACAATGTGACATAAGAAGACATGAAACTACCAAGAAAGGAAATGGCGCTGGCGTTGAGGAGGTGTAGGAAGAGGGGAAGAGAGAGAGAGGGGGGAAGAAAGAGGCCGGGGTGACATAATTACAAGAAAAGAGAGAAATAGCTGGAGGTGGTGGTGTACCATTAAATATTATTATTGCCTTTGTCACCATCATCGTAGTAAAGACAGGCCATGATAACCTGTCACTTCCTTCGCATTACTTCAGTAAATGTGGAACTGGCTCCTCCATGATTGTGGAAGTGACTTGAGCTTATCTAGATCAGGTCAACATACACATGCCTCTCTCTCTATCTCTCTGTATACACACACACAAACATATATATATATATATAGATATAGATATATACACATATGTATATATGTCCCACCCATAGTAGCATGGCATGGAAGGCAGACTGTTAAGCAATGACAACAATGATGATGATATACATATGTATGTGTGTGTATGTGTGTGTATATATATATATATATATATAATATCATCGTCGTTTAACGTCCGCTTTCCATGCTAGCATGATATACATATATGCATGCATGTATGTGTGTGTGTGTGTATATATA
>NC_068991.1:5874247-5884023 GCF_001194135.2 Octopus bimaculoides | reverse complement strand
TATATATATATATATATATATATATATATATATCTATGTATGTGTATATAAATATATATATATCATCATCATCGTTTAATGTCCGTTTTCCATGCATGCATGGGTTGGACGGTTCGACCGGAGTCTGAGAAGCCAGGAGGCTGCACCAGGCTCCAGTCTAATCTGGCAGCGTTTCTACAGCTGGATGCCTCTCCTAACGCCAAACACTCTATGAGTGTAGTGGGTGCTTTTTACATGCCACCAGCACGGAAGCCAGTCAAAGCGGCGCTGGCATCGGCCACATTCGGATGGTGCTTTTTATGTGCCACCGACACGGGTATCACAACTACAATTTCCATTTGATTTTCATTTTGATGTTGATGTACTTGACTCAATAGGTCTCCTCAAGCACAGCAGGTCGCCCTACGATCCAAGGTACATTTGAATGGGCTGGGGCTGGTTATGCGACACTGGTGTAGGATACAGCCGTGAACTCACTTTATTTGCCGAGTCTTCGCAGTCACAGCATATCTCCAGAGGTCTCTGTCTTTTGTCATTGCCTCTTTGAGGCTCAATGTTCGAAGGTCATGCTTCACTACCTCATCCCATGTCATCCTGGGTCTCCTTCTACCCCAGATTCCTTCTACTGTTTGGGAGTAGCACTTCACACAGCTCTCCTCATCCTCATACATGACCATACCAGCACAAACGTCTCTCTTGCACGCCACATCCGATGCTTCTTATGTCCAACATTTCTCTTGGGGCGCGTACACTCTGTCGTGTGTATACACTGACATTACACATCCAGCGGATCATGCTAGCTTCATTTCTTTTGAGCCTAAGCATGTTCTACTGTTGTTCACACGTTTGTCCTAGGTTGTGTCTGTCTGTTTACAGTGCAGCATTTGAACTTGATTGTGTGCTAACCCACATACAAAACAGGGCCAATGCTCTCAGTCAAACGTCCTCCCTCACTACACTCCCAGCCCCCCACCTCCCACCTTCACAAAGAATGTAGTAAAAGCAGGTCTGAGTACATTTGTACATCACATGTGGTTAACAATAACAATAAAGAGAAAGAAAAAGGTGCATGACAAATGCAGTCTACACCCTGTATTTGATGGCGTTAAAAACACATAGCCACATTAACCATACCCCAATTTCAGCTGTGTGGTCATGCCTCTCAGTGGTGTATGATATATTAAATTTCTAATTTCTCATCTAAATCGCATTTTTTTTAAAAAGGAAAAGTGCATCTTGTACACTATCCAAATATAATACGAGGCTGAGTCAAAAAGTAATGCTATTTTGTTTAGGACAGGTAAAATTACTAACAGAGGAACATGTACCATACATCAAAATGAAGCTGGTCCTCTGTAGGATCACATCCCTACTTCTCAACATAGTCACCGTTTCTCTCAATAGCAATGCTCCACCTTCGAATGAGAGCAGAGATAAAGTTCATGCCAACATAGTCGTTTTCCCTCAAAATGGTAGCGTCAACATTGCTTGAAGTCTTTGACTTCTTTGTCGTAAATGCTGCACCAAGTCTTTCTGTCTGGTGAAAGGAATGTTGTGAACTTTCAGTTACCATCGACCAAATCCACTCACAAGGCTTTGGCCGGCCCGAGGCTGTAGTAGAAGACACTTGCTTAAGATGTATACGCAGTGGGACTGAACCCAGAACCATGTGGTTAGGAAGCAAGCTTCTTACTACACAGCCACGCCTATGCCTGATATATTTGAAAGCCTTTACAAAGAATTACTTAAGATAATTTTTAAGAGTAAAGGGGATATTCTTTTAAAAAATCGTTTTTTAAAAAAAGTTATAAAATCTTTTATCAGGATGTTACTAACCTTTTTGGGAGGAAGATCTCAAAGCTGGGAGAAAGGTGAAGAATTTTCTTCAACTGATCTCTGTATCTCTTTTCTGGGGGCAGTCACTTGGACAGCCTGGAGCTATAGCAGAAGACACTTGCTTAAGGTGCCACAAAGTGGGACTAACTGGAAATTCATCACCAAAACCAAAAGAAATTCATTGTTTTTTTTCTGTTTTGTTTTGTTCTATATTTTATTTAGCAGTTTCTGATGAATTAAAACCTAAACTATTATTATTTTGTCAAGAAATCGAGACAAACAAGTCACATTACTTGTAAATATTTACATTGTGTCAACCATGATACAACACATTACTGCAGCAGCAGTGTGGACAGGCTGTGTGTAAACTCGGCCAACGTAGAATTTCTTGTGTGTGCGCGCACATGTGTCTGTGTGTGTGTGTTGGTGTTGTTATTTAGCTCAGGTGAACATTAGTCGAGCAAATATATGGCCAAAACATCCCAGCCACGATTATCCTGTCTCTTCAGCAATACCTAAGGCCTTACTGTCGAATATGATATGACTTCAAACTGCATCTGGTAGTAGGGTCCTGGTTTGGGTGTTTGAAGGTTTTGAGGAGTGTGGAATCATGGAATCCTTGCTTAGCCATCATCGTTTCCATGTCTGCTCTAGAAGGACCTGCCAAGGTTCCAACAATGGGTTAATTAGTCACAGAATGGCTTTGGGATGAAGGCCACTCACAGACCCCCCCCTGCCAACATATCTGTGTTTGTTCCCCATACTGCTTAACGACTGGTGTTAGTTTGTTTACAACCCTGTAAATTAGCAGTTGGGCAAAAGAGACCAATAAAATAAATACTAGACCTCAAAAATTAAGAACAAGGAGTGATTTCTTTGAGTAAGCCCATAACCCTTTACAATTTAAATCAGTCAAATCTGGCTCAAATATTCTAACTTGTTTTACAATCAAACTAGCCAGATCCAGCCTCTCATACCTACCCTACAATGTCATTCTAAAAATAAAGAATCACATCATTGAAATTTTCGCTCAATAAACACTCACAACGCCTGGTCTGGGAATCGAAACCGCGATCCTATGACCGCGAGTCCGCTGCCCTAAACACTGGGCCATTGTGCCTCCACTCTTTCCTATGTAGGCACCACGATAAAAAGGTGCCATGGCACTGCGAGGCCTATGCAACCCATTCCACAATGGCAAACAGACATAAAATGGTGGTGATGATGATAATGATGGTGGCGATGATGATGAAAAGGACGACGACAATAAGGATGAGGACAATGAATGTAATAATGCTGAGGAAGATGATAATGGTGATAATGATGATGGGATGATGATGATGATGATGACAACTATGACTATGAAGGGGAGGAGTCACAGTTTGAAAGTCGATTATCATTATCCATGCCAGGCATGCGTCACATCAAGTCGTACTACAATACAACACAATTAATATGGACAACTGTATCGGCACAATGTTGCATCTGCCAGGAATGTCTGCAAACTCATTATTTTAATTCATGTGTCTACTTGAGAAAGCAGATATGTGTGGCAAGGAAGCACTCAAAGACAGCCACTTCCACCGAAAGAAACTTGAAATGAAAATGAACAATGCGACCAGATTTATAATGAATGTTCTAATTACTTTCGTAATGTTGAAACGAGTCCAAGAAGTCAAGAACTTGAAGACGTGCGTTCACATGTAGTAAGTATTTAACATTTAACATTAGAGAACACGGCTAATTATTAAATGTCATACATTCACATGTAGGCATGGTTGAGTGCTGGAAAGTGAGCGTCTTAACATGAGGTCTCAGGTTCAGTCCTTTGGTATGGCATCTTAGATATGTATCTTCTATTATATAGCACATGGCTGACCACGATTGTTGCTTCCTGTTGTAACTGTTATAAAGAGTATTTAAGGACATATTGATCGGTACAGTCATAGGTATATTAAAACTAGAATGCTTTTGATCATAGGCCTACTCAATCAAGGCCAACCTAGGTCTAAACAACAACAGCGACACTCTATGTAATCACTCAGACTGCCAAGAACAGCTGTCAAATCTTTAAAATTATATCCTGTTATCTTAAAAAAAATGGAAGATACACACTGGATAATAGAATCCTAGATAGACAATGTCTGAAAACAAGCATGGATAGTCATGGATGGAATGGTTTGTTTTTGACCAGAAGTCTATTCTTGCGAGAACTGATTTAGATGAAACAACAGATCTGTAATGGGGATGGTTTCTGGCAACAAATAACACTGGTGAGTATGTTAAAGGGAAGGGGAAATTAACCTTGTGATATAATATTTTTTTTTACCAAGGCTATTAGTGGATATAAATGAAACGAAATAGCAACATCAGCTAATTATTTTGTTTGGTTCTAAAACCATTTTCCTTTATTGTATTTATTAGTGGTGTTTGTATGGAACATTGTCAGCAACAGAGAGAATGTCACAATTATGTTTTGATTGAAGTCTGTCATTAGTTTACTTACCAAATTACTTAATGATTTAAAATACCTTTTTGATATATTATCAGCCTCTCTCTCTCTCTCTCTCTCTCTCTCTCTTTTCCTTTCTCCCATTTACCATTCTGTCTTTGTTCTTCAACACCATCCAACAAAACACTGATGCACAAAGCATTACCATGAATAATTAGGAAACTAATTCGTTATTATAGCCATGAATTGAAGGCTACTACATCCATCACTTCAGTTATTTTTGCCCCAGTCTCCTCATCGTGGTCGTCATCATCATTTAATATCCATCTTCCATGCTGGCATGGGTTGGACAGTCTGACAGGACCCAACCAAACAGAGCTGCACCAGCTGCACCCCAATGTCATCTTGCACGTGGTTTCTAGGGCTTGGCACCCTTCCTGATGCTTACCATTTTACAATGTGCATTAGATATTTGTTCTTCCTTCTGTAAATTTGAAACCATTATTCATTGAGGATAGATGTAAGGAATTTTAAGTGCTATTTGTGTTGACAATTAAGTGATTCGACTGAAAATGAAATTGGATGAGCTGCCCTCAGTTCCAAATGGTGTTGGAATGATTAATATCTGATGCTCAGTATTCTGTGACCGTTTCTCAGAACTAATAAAATTTTCCCAGTGACATTTGCCATTTTGGAACGGCATACAAATGTGAATAAACACATCCATTCATGAAACTGATAAAAAAAAGACCAAAATGAAGTCACGATCGACTGATTCAAATTTGAAGAATTCTCAGATGCTCTCATCATAAACTAATTTAAACTCCAAATATTAAAATTCAACAAATTTATCTCCAAATATTAAAAGCTTGTGGAATCAAAACAGACTTAAATGTCTCATTAAAATAATATTTATACTTCGTTTTTCTTTTCTCTCTCTCTCTCTTTTTTTTTTTTTTTTTTACTTGTTTCAACCATTGAACTGTGGCCATGCTGGGGCATGGCTTTGAAGGGTTTTGGCTGAACGAAACAATCCCATTACTTATTTTATAAAAGTCTGACACTTAATCTATCAGTCGTTTTTGGTGAACTACTAAGTTACAGGGACATAAACAAACTAACACTGGCTGTGAGGTGGAGGTGGTGGACGACAAACACAAACACATAAATATATATATATACATATATACACACACATATATATATATATATATATATATATATATATATATATATATATATATATATATGCATGCATACATATATATATATGTATACATGTGAGTGCTTGAATGTGTTCCCCACCACTGCCTGACATCTGGTGTTGGTTTGTTTGCATCCCCATAACTTAGTGGTCCAGCAAGAAATTGATCTGTTTGACTAAAACCCCTCAAGACAGTGCCCCAGCGTGGCTGCAGTCCAATGACTGAAACAAGTAAAAGATAAAAGAAGCCAAGAGAAAATATGTCAATCCTTCAAAAAAGACCATGTCACCATACAGGTTTCACATCTAATGTTGCTCCAGTTTCTCTGAGTACCATCAGGCATTTGACTAAAACATGTTATGGAGTTTCCATTCTGACTCATTTATTCCTGTGACTTCAAAGTCAGAAGTATTATGGGGTTTTTTTTTTTTTTTTTTTTTTGCATTCTCTCACACTCAATAAAAAAATGTTGCCAAAACAGGATATTGTGTGAGAAAGTTGTTTTCTTAAAAACCTTTTCTTGCTGTGTGAAGTTAAGACATTGCTTTTGTTGCAAAAGGAATTTCAGCTACATCTGTAAATCTTGGTACAAACTAGTGATAATGGTTTAGTAATTAGGAATATTTTCCAAGCACTTTCTTTCATGTAGGAGCACTAATACGTTACATCTTGTCTCTAAGACTAATATTATATCGCATGGTTTAACCCTTTCGTTACCGTATTTATTTTGAGATGCTCTGTGTTTCTTTTAATTAATTTTAAATATAACAAAGAATTTAGTAAAATAATTTTGTTATCATTCAGCTAGTGTTAGGAACATAAATTGTGACTAAAGTTTGGTGGAAAATTTTAACTTAGAACTTTTGAAAACAAGACATTTGTACTACAGGGCCAGAGCTGGTTTCAGCCAGGTTGGTAACGAAAGGGTTAATCTCAATTCTTTGAAATATTAATTTTTATCAAATCAATGGATGACATATAATTAATGAATTTATGAGGCTTGATCAAAAAATATTGGGGCTGTTGCTATGGTAACAGAGCTAAAGTACGCAGTGTGAAGCTGCTTGGCACAGCATGGCCTTGAACTCTGTTGCGCATGCACAGTTATAAGGTTCTCCCTCGCTTCCGTGGTTTATAACAGTGTTTGGAAGTGAAGTGTGTAGGGTGTGGTCATCTAACCACACCACAGAGGCTCCATTAGTGAAAATGGCAGAGAAAACTGTGTGTGTGTGTGTGTGTGTGTGTAAGTGCATGTGTGGAAAGAGACATGGCTTTAAGGTTATTTTAGCCAAAAATCTTCCCAAAAATCAAATCCCACTTAAAAGGAACAAGATTTCAAGATGCTGAGGAAATCCAAAAGAATGCAACGAGGCAGCTGCTCACTATCCCTAAAAAAAAGGAGTTCCAGGAATGCATTCCTTCAATGGAACAATGCTGGATAAAGTGAGTGGCTTCAGAAAGGGACTACTTCAAAGGAGATTAAATGCCAAACTGCTTTAGGTTGTAGTTTTCTTTTTGTAGCACCAGTCCTGATGCTTTTTGACTGGACCTTGTATTTAGGTTAATTAATACAATGGTTCTTTGCAACGTAGCAATAATTGCATTTTCTGAATTTCATCTATCTTTATGTTCTGAGTTCAAATTCAGCCGAGGTCGACTTTGCTTTTCATCCTTTCGGGGTCAGTAAATTAAGTACCAGTTGCATACTGGGGTCGATCTAATCGACTGCCCCCCCCACCAAAAAAAAACAATTTCAGGCCTTGTGCCTACAGTAGAAAAGAATTATAATTCCAGTTACTTCAAGATTATGAATTTAACTTTCATCTAATGATTTGCAGGCATGTGGTATTTCATTATGCAACCATAATAGTCTATAAAGTATATCAAATGTTTTTATAAGTCAACACCATGTCCTACTGTGTTAGCAGTGCTTTTTACATTATTTTGTTTAGGTTTTGTTTTTAATATGTACTACAACTGGACAATGACCAAATGAGTATGATCTGAATACAAGTGCCTGAAATGAGGTTCCTCTGAAGGATCTCTGGAGGAATGTTACTCTACAGGATTCTTAGCTTAGAGATAAGGGAGTCTATCCAGGTGGAGCCACTATTTTTCCACACTAAGAGGCTACAGCTCTGGTAATGTGGACAATGAGTCTCAAGATGGATTTTTCAAGCTGAGCCAACTGGCAGGAGACCCAGGGGCAGAGCAAGAATAAGACGCTTGGACAATATCCACAATTTCAGTTAGTCACCTTTAAGGAATCCAACAGGAAAGTGTAATAACGGTTGCTTCTGATTGGACACTGGTCAAGGAAGTGCTTGAAGATTCTACTCCATTACCCTCCCAGGAATAGCAAACAGAGAAAATGGCTAGCTAGCTGGCTGGCTGGTTAGATACAACTTGATCTGCTGAATAAATTTATGTTTAACTGTAACCAACACTGGAATTTAATCAATATAATCTTTTATTTAAATGGTAAATATTCAGAAACATTGTAACGTGATCTACTTCTTCAGAATGTCTGCACCAATTAAATTGGTGTTAATAAGGTCTGTTAACCACAATAAAACTGAAGAGCTGGTGTATCTTTAAAACCAAACAAAAGCTGTTGTAGTATCAACTATCTCTAGTTTAGAGCTAACATAAATTAAATGTCTACCTGTAAGGTTGATGATTAAAAATTTTGTTTCATTTTTTGCTTGTCCCAATGAATTTTTACATGTTTGTCCTAAAACCCAGTGCTTGTTCGCAGAGTTTTAGTCAGGGCTCGCTTTATATGTTCTGAGCAACATAAAGCTTTCCTTACATAAGTCCTAAGTTAGTCTGGTTGCTGAAAAAAAATGGGTAATGTATATCGCCAGGGAAATATATCCTGTACAACACAGGTAATACAGGTAAAGAGTTAATGGTGAAAGCTAGAATAAGCCTTTCTATTATAGGTACAGGACCTGAAATTTGGCAGGGAAGGGGACTGGTTGATTACATCGGCCCCAGTGTTTCACTGGTACTTAATTTATCGACCCCGAAAGGATGAAAGGCAAAGTCGACCTCGGTGGAATTTGAACTCAGTACATAGCGAGGGTGAAATACCTTTAAGCATTTTGTTCAGCATGCTAATGATTCTGCCAGCTCACCGCTAGAGTAAGGAAGTATGGCACGTGTTTAATTGCTTTTTTAAACTGAATCTTCATTCAATTTACAATTCACCTGGTATGAATTATCATTTTCTGTACAATCAATATTCAAAATCCCTTTGTGGTTGTCAGGCAGTTTAGGACTCACACCTTTAATATTGATTTTAAATTTTAGCACAAGGCCAGCAATTCCAGGGGGTGGAAGTATGTTGATTACATCGACCCCCAATGCTCAACTGGTGCTTATTTTATTGGCCCTGAAAGGATGAAAGGCAAAGTGAACCTCAGTGGAATTTGAACTCAGAACGTAAAGACGAACAAAATACCACTGAGTATTCTGCCTGGCACACTAACCATACAGTTGGCTCACTGCCTTAGTCATACTTTAAATATTAATGTCATGGACACACTTGGCAGAATACAGAGGGTTTTGAATAGCAAAATGACCCAATTCACAACATGACCTAGAAGGATGTAATGATCTACAATTCAGTTCTATATTTAAGAGAAGAGGAATTATGTACATTATTTACATTTGACGGATATTTGTCCTCATCTTGTTTGTTGTTAACACAATGTTTTGGCTGATATATCTTCCAGCCTTCATCAGGTGTCTTGGGGAAACATTGTGTTAACAACAAACAAGATGAGGACAAATATCCGTCAAATGTAAATAATGATCTACAATTGTTATAATCTTTAACCCGTTTTACCACAGACCTACAGGGTATTCCTCATTAAAAGCCCTTACTCATAACATGAACTATCTCTGTATTAGAACTTGATTGTATAGTGATCCAAGGACAAAGGATTGTCCAGACAGCATCATTGTAACAACAATTGAACCTAAGACCATGTGATTGGGATGCAAATTTCTTAACCACATTCCTACACCTTCACCTCTAACAGAAACCTAATTTCACAAGCCCTGCCCCTGGATCATCTTTGATTGCACAGAATTTAAATAAAGAAACATGCACACTAAACCTTAGTTGGAAAACTTAACCTAATGAACCCATTATTTTGTTTGTTTTCACATGAATTTCCACTCCATTATTTCCCTAATTTTTACATGGATCGCTACCCTATCATCGCCCCACTTTTCTTCAATGCCCCCTTGGACCTTTCCCCCCCAGTGGGGGG
>NC_068991.1:5870679-5874237 GCF_001194135.2 Octopus bimaculoides | reverse complement strand
GGGGGGGGGGGGGGGGCTCTACTGCCCACTTTGAGAACCACTGCTTTAAATATTCAAATGAACACTCTTGTGGTTGTTGTAAGATGTAAGATATAAAAAAAGACAGGACAAAGATCCTTCCATAGTCATATACAGTCAATGGGCCAGTTTTCCCCGTTTCTGTGGTGCGTATATTTTCCCCCTGGATGGGACACTAGTCTGTTGCAGGGTTACTCCATTTTACCAGCTGAGTGAACTGGAACAACGTGAAATGAAGTGTTTGGCTCAAGAGCACAAAACCATTGCCTGGTCCAGGAATTGAAACCACAATCTTTTGATCATGAGTCCAACACCTTAACCACTAAACAATGCACCTTCACTGCAAAATATAGGAGGACGGCTTTCAGCTTAATGATTGTTTGGATGCTATACAGAAAACGAAAGTATTTTGGGTGAACTAGTTCAGGTTTAGTGGAGCCACATGGCCTAGTAGTTAGAGCAGTGGATTTGTGGTCAAGGGATCATGAGTTCGAATCTCAGACCCGTCCAGGTGGGGAACTTATACGCCGATGAAACCAGGAAAACTAGCCCTTATGAGCCAAGAATGGCTCGAGAAGGAACAAATAACATTCTTCATAAGCAACACAAATTAGAAAAGCAGAGCAAATATGATACACCCGGTTAGGTAGTTGTGGAGACACATGGGCTAGTGGTTAGAGCAGTGGACTTGCGGTCGAGGGATCATGGGTTCGAATCTCAGACCGGATGATGTGTGTGTTTATGAGCGAAACACCTAAGCTCCATGCAGCTCCGACAGAAGGTAATGGCAAACTTCTGTTGATTCTTTCGCCACATCTTTCTCCCACTCTTTCCTCCTGCATCTAGTAGCTCACCTGCGACGGACCGGCGTCCCGTCCAGGTGGGGAATCTATGCGCCAATGAAACCGCTTATGAGCCAGGCATGGCTTGAGAAAGAACAAACAACAACAGTTCAGGCTTAGGGTCATTTATAAACAGCTTTGGGCTAAACTGCATCTGACCAGGCTTCTGTTTCTTCAGCATCAGTGAATTTTAGGCATTTATTAGTTTTCTTCTTGGGTGTTGTTAGCTGATAATTAGAGTTGGGGACAGTCATGGGTATGACCCCAAACTGCACCTGGTAGTGGGCCCTGGCTCGATAGTTCCAGGGTCTTGAGGAGTGTGGAACTAACTCTTAGCCCTTATTATTCCCTCATCTCTCCTGCATATAGATTATTGTCACTAATCCAGACCATCACCATTCATTAATAACTCTCATGTTCATCCATCAGAGCATTGAAAACCATCTAGTCATCCTTAAGGATGACTGATGACTAGCACACTGACTTTGGTTAAGGTCAAGAAGGGTCGTGCACTGTCAACCTTACTCACTCGTGTGGCTTAGTGGTTAGGGTGTCAGCATCCTGATCGTAAGATTGTGGTTTTGATTCCTGGACCGGGCGATGCGTTGTGTTCTTGAGCAAAACACTTCATTTCAAGTTGCTCCAGTCCAATAAGCTGGCAAAAATGGGTAACCCTGTGATGGACCAGCCTCCTGTCCAGGTGTGGGATATATATGCCAAAGAAACTGGGGAACCGGCCCCTTGTGAATCAGCATCACTCGAGACAGTAACTTTACCTTTACCGTACTGGGTCTGCTCTGACCCAGAGTAATAGCACCTGTCAGGGGTCCCAGCTATCAGTTAATTAGCATATGAGGGCCCATGAAAACTGGATCCAGCAGATTCTGTGGCAAGAACCTTCATGGTTCAGCAGAAGGGAAAACTGCTGCAGCCACACATTGTGGAGAGCAGAGAGCAAGATGAAACACAAAAGACATCTTGGTCATCCAGTGCATTTGTCTCCATCCCCCAATTGTCTTGACCTGGTTTTGCTACTGGACTAAAAATGGTCATGGATGAGTGAGTAAAACTGACAGTGCATGACCCTTCTTCACCTTAACCAAAGTCAGTGTGCAAGCCATCAGTCATCCTTAAGGATGACTAGACAGTTTTCATTGCTCTGAAAACAAGAGAGTTATTAATAGAGATGGTGATGGCCTGAATTAGCGACAATGGTCTGTATACAGGAGAGACGAGGGAAACGTTTAATGATTTCAGTTGCCACGAGTGGTGAAGAATCCATTCTCTTATTCTTCGTTTGGTTGAGAAAGAAATTGACAAATACATGGTGTTGTCATTTTTGCGATAGTCAATAGATTCTACAGCGAAAACACTGGGAAATTATTGAACTTATTGAATATTTTTTGACCATTGTTGATTGATGCAGAGTTGATTGTTGTCTGAGAAAGACTGGCGTTTAAATAAACTGGATTTGAGAACGTGTGGTCTCGGAAATGAGAGGAGCGTTAAAATGGATAAAATGCTGCATTGCAGACCTAGCCAACCTATATTAATATGAAAAAAATAAAATAAATAACACTAAAAAGAAAATTCATGTATTTTACACACACACATTTATATACACGCGTGCATATATATTTACACATATAGCAAAATATATACATAGGAGGATTACTAAAACCAGAATAGTCTGGCCCAATATTTTGTGATGATGTTCCCATACCAGAAAGATGGCACCGGTTGTTATTGAAGTTTAATTGCAGATTAGCTCTGATTGAGCAGACGTATGGTGAAAGACGTTCCAGCCGTGATCATTGAGTCTTATTTTAAGATATAAGTATGCTGACAACTATCTTTATCCAACGTATCCGTTTTAAAACGATTGAATATGATTTGAAGGAGATATAGTTTCGATTTCTTGCAGGTTGAGCGATCACGTAGGGGATCCCTGGTTAGTTTGTGGTGTTGTGGATAGGTGCGATCGATGTAGTGGAGTTTGGAAAGTATCGATTCACAGGTAGGGAAGACTGATATGCAGGATGGCCACTGGACATGAAGGGGACCAGAGATAATGTTTACAAGCAAGACTCGTTGAAAGATCTGAATATATTAAGACATTTCTGTTCATGGTACACCAACATACCAGTACAATAACATATACACACTAGAGAGATTGTCAGGACTGAACAAAATACATTAATTTAACTTACAGATTAACATAAACGTGTGGACATGATCACACAAGAGACACAAGACGGGCATGCAAGGAAAAAGACAAAATTAAAGCGATGAGGAAATAGAGAGAAGAAAAAGAATTCATATAGGTAAAGCAGACTGTTTACAGATTAGATTACGTTAAAAACAAAATATAATGAAGTCCAAGGTGCAAATGGGATCTACTGAATGTCCCACGTTGATCACTTACCTCTGTGAAATGGAATGCCAACGGTATAACGCCAGATATATAACATCCTAGTAGCATGGCCAAAGAAAGAATGAGTAAAGTCCAGGTATTATCCATGTCGGTAATGTCCAGCTGTTTTGCCTTCTTCTTTAGAAGTTAGCCAAAAGCAAGTTGTCAGTTATATATGCTGTCCTAAACATATATATATATATACGCTGACACGACCACACCAGTCAAGAACTTGGCGTATGATATATATATATATATATATATATATATATATATATATATATA
>NC_068991.1:5867072-5870449 GCF_001194135.2 Octopus bimaculoides | reverse complement strand
TACGTAAATAAGAGCAGCTACTCTATACAATTGTTATGTGTTTATGTATGTTTGACAATGTGTAACGATGATATAAATTGAAGTACATGTGTATGTAATGACTACAGAATTTATCTATCTGTCCGTGTGCGTGCGTGTGTGTGTGTGTGTGTGTGTGTGTGTAATAAGTAGCTAAAAAAACATACAAAAAGACAAGTTATTAAATAAACAAAATAAACTTACAATTGAGCAGAAAACTGTGTGTGTATACAGTATTAAAGACGAAGAGGAAGTGGTAGAAAATAGGTTCGAGATGCTGTTTCCAGGAAGCACCTTAACTTAATTGCATTTCTCATCAACATATATATATATATATATGTGCGTGTGTCTATTAATCTAATAGTTAACACCAGGAATTACAATCTAAAATAGCACAGATCCTTCAACGCTAATGCCAAGCTTAACTATTATTATATATAATACAAATATATTATATACTGTATGGATTTTGTTGACGTTATTAACTTATATACGTCCACTTCTTGTTATTATTGTTGCCGTTTGGGTAGTCAGAGCATTGCTCTAGTTATATTTTAACAATAATAGAATGATTGGATACCTTGATGTTTGTGTGGATGGTAGGAATATGTTTTCGCCTGTGTCTAAGGCCTCCTGTTTGGTGTATAATGTTTTGTTTATGGTGTTGTTGCCTTTCCAGTAGACAAGAGGCGGCTGGTACTTAGGGATGTTTCAGGCCAGCCAGCCATAACGAGAATCTAATCTAAGGGAGATAAACCACACGACAACGAGCACTCACCACTCCGGACTTTGCCGATGATTACCGAACGCTTGCTGTCAGCTTAGGCGGGGATGATGTGTCTAGTTAACCTGTTGACGATTAACCGCCAGGCTGGCCGCATTTACTGTTTGTTGGTTGGTACTATATTGTTGTTGTTGTTATTATTGGCATTAGAGGCGCCGAAATAGATACGTTCTCTCCGATATTTTTTCACTTGTTTCACCCATTGGATTGCGGTCATGCTGGAGCACCGCTTTGAAAATGTTTTTAGTCGAATAGATCGATCCATCTTCAGTACTTTTATTATATTAAAGCTTGTTTTTTTTTATTCTATCGGCTTCTTGTGCCAAACCGCTAAGTTACGAGGACGTAAACAAACCGATTGCTAAGCACACGGTTCAGGCCAAACACACAGACATGTATGTATGTATGTATGTATGTATGTATGTATGTATGTATGTATGTGTGTGTGTATGCATGTATGCTTGTCTGTACGCATGTATGCATATATGTATGCATGTATGTATGTATGTATTTATGTAGCATGTATGTATGCATGTCTGTACGTACGTACGTACGTACGTACGTACGTATGTATGTATGTATGTATGTATGTGTGTATGCATGCATGCATTTATGTATGTATGTGTGTATGTATGTGTGTGTATGTATGCATGCATACATGTATGTATGTATGTATGTATGTATGTATGTATAGACGGGCTTCACCGTTTCCGTCAACCAAATTCACTCACAAGTCGTGAGACGGCCCGGGGCTTCAAGTAGAAAACACTTGGTCTAGGTGCCACGCAGTGGGACTGAACCCAAAACCACATGGTTGCGAAACAAGCTTCTTAACCACGCAGTCATACCTGCACCTATAGAAAACAATTTTTTTTTCTTTTGTTTAAACTGAATAAAAGATAACATTTGATATTCTCCCAGTTTTAGCTTTCTGCAAATATCGTGGTGTGTCTCTTAGCCTAAATCTATGTACAAGATATTAAAGAACATTTACATTGTATAGAATAACGCAAAAGTAAATATTTCTGACTTTGCGACCCATTCAGAATTATGCCATGACCTAATTTGGGTCGCAACTTTCTAGACTCTTGGATTGCTATTACATACCGAAAATCTTTTATTACACATGTACTTCTGAAATTCTTTCCTATGTTAGACGAATCCATACACACACACACACACACACACACACACACACACACACACACACACACACACACACATATAGGCGCAGGAGTGGCTGTGTGGTAAGTACCTTGCTTACTAACAACATGGCTCCGGGTTCAATCCCACAGCATGGCACCTTAGGCAAGTGTTTTCTACTATAACCTCGGGCCAACCAAAGCCTTGTGAGTGGATTTGGTAGACGGAAACTGAAAGAAGCCTGCCGTATATATATGTATGTATATATATGTGTGTGTGTTTTCTTTTATTCTTTTGCTTGTTTCACTCATTTGACTGCAGTCACGCTGGAGTACCGCCTTAAAAAGTTTTAGTCGAAGAAATCAACCCCTGGACTTATTCTTTGAAGTCTAACGCTTATTTTATCGATCTCTTTTGCCGAACCACAAGGTTACAGGAACGTAAACACACCGTCATCAATTATCAACCGATGGTGGGGGACAAACACAGACATACACACACACACCCGCGCACGCGCACACACACACACACACACACATACGACAAGCTTCTTTCAGTTTCCGTCTACCAAATATAGACACAAAGGTTTAACATGCAGTTGGTACATGATGATGATGTGTGCTGGAGAGAACAGGAGAAACAAATACGAGACATAACTTCTGCTCGAGGACAAGAACAAATGTACGCGTCAAAGGAATAGCTGAGGATGCCTGTAAAACAATTGCTCTCTGCCGAAGATCCAAACTCGATCGTGCAAAACCCGCCTGACTGAGAAAATAGCAGGAAAAGATTCCTTATATAGCTGAGGGTAACGTGCTCGGCTGGTTTAGGGTAATGCGCTTGGCTGGTCTATCATGTGGTTGGGTGGACAACCCGCGTAAAGCTAGAGAGACTTGACCATCATGTGATGAGCCAAAACGTGGGTACTTAACGGTAAAAAGCCAAACTGGAAACATGCTCGCTACATATTCTGTTACGTCATGTTATTTATTTTTATGCATTGGACTGTTTCAAATGTAACTGACAATCCGTCGGTTACGAATGTTCCAGTTGATCCGATCAACGGAACAGCCTGCGCGTGAAATTAACATGCAAGTGGCAGAGTACTCCACAGACACACATGCCCTTAACGTAGTCCTCAGGGTGATTCAGTGTGACACAGAATAGGATAGGGCTGGCCCTTTGAAAAAAAAAAGGTACTACTCATTTTTGCCAGCTGAGTGAACTGGAGCAACATGAAATGAAGTGTCTTGCTCAAGGACACAACGCGTCGCCGGGAACTGAACTCACGACCTTTCGAATTTCCCCGAACGCTAAGCCACGTGCTTTCACTGTTTCAAATGTACGAATTATAGTAATTACATACTACGTAGTGCAGCCCTGAGATGTTAATTTACTTACTGGAAAGCACGTCTCTCAACTGACACCCCGA
>NC_068991.1:5860766-5866621 GCF_001194135.2 Octopus bimaculoides | reverse complement strand
ATATATATTTATATTGATATTAATAATATAATATAGTTATTTATACATATATAAATTTTTCCCTTTGAAGGTTTTTCACGCTAACTACTTGATAAAATCTTATAAAGATTTTATCCTATATTTAAATTATATGTTTATACATGTTCCTTCTGTCCAGCATTCACCATGATAGATCGCTGACCACTACATTTATATTTTTTTCTCTTTGTTTCTTTCTGTGTTCCATTCAGTTGAAGAGCATAGGCTCGAAACGTCAAAGACTTTCTCTATTCCCGAGCGTTAAACTAATACATCCTTTTGTTGTTTACCCCACCTGTCTTCATCTGTTGTTTTTTTCGTAAATTCTCCCATATATATATATGGGAGAATTTACGAAGAAAACAACAGACGAGGACAGGTGGTGTAAACAATGGGAGAATTTACGAAAAAAACAACAACAGACGAGGACAGGTGGTGTAAACAACAAAAGGATGTATTAGTTTAACGCTCGGGAATAGAGAAAGTCTTTAACGTTTCGAGCTACGCTCTTCAACAGAAAGAATAAGGAGAAAAACACGGAGAAAAACATTTGAATGTTGTGGTCAGCGATCTATATATATATATTAAACAGCAAAGTCATAGTAATGGGTGCACCGCTCTTGTGACCAATCACGAATGTTGAGAAGATCCAGAAATACGAGAGTTACATCCTGTATAGCAACTCTCGCGACCAAAATAAACAACTTCACAGTTGATTCGAAAGAAAATAAAATTGAAATATGCTATTCGTAATAACATACTTTCTACAGGATATAATCATTTCACTATAAGAGTCCAAAAGTGATAACCGTCTACACTTACAGTGTTATATTTATCATGATTTATAAAATACGTAATCTTATCACGGGTTCAGCATAAGTAATACACTTTGTTACAAGCTTTCTGACAAGACCAGGTTTTGAGTTACAATTCAATAAATAAATGAATGATAACGTTTATAGTTTGTCTTGTGTATACAGTTTGAAGTACAACAGCTACTGTTGACTTAAAAAGCTCCACATAGGTTATCGCCATCAAATCTGCTTCAAGTTTAGTGGTTTGGTTACTGCTGTACTGAGTGGTATTACTTGTTATGATATTAAGGGGATGAGGTGAACCGGAAGTATAGGGTCGGTAACGTCAACAGCTGACGGTCCTTACCAGAAGACAAGGAGCGATGGGAGGCAGGATCACGTGAGCGGGAGTGTAGGACCAGCCTGTTATCGATAATATCGAGTGGAAATAGGGGGTGCTGCAGTTCTGCTGTTCCTATACACGAGCCGCCACTGAATAAGACATTCTCTCGTCGAACTCCTTCCAGATGAACAAGGCAATCAAAGAACTGATAGGAAAAGAAAGGATTCAACATACCAGTAGGACTTGGGAGGTGTATATCAATGGCCCGTGTTCCACAAAGAGCTGAAAGACAAAGAAGAACACAAAGCAGGTGTTGTTCTCTAACTTTGTTTTCAGAGATATTCACACAGTTCAATGTTATTTGATACATATCAAAATCTTATCTATCTTCCCAATATATAAATTGATATAGAAAGTCACATACACGTATAGACAAACAGACAGACAGGTAGACAGAAATATAAACAGATAGGGTGCTACAAGCCAAGAGGTTGGTATAAACTACATTTAACTAAGTACTCAATACAATAAATAGAGTGAGTGTACACTTCATTAAACACATCCAATAACGCGCGTGCGCACACATACCCATGTACATGTAAACATATGCATGTGTATACACACATACACATACAGCACTGTGCAAAGGTCTTTGGCCACTTTAAACTATTGTAAATTTCTATTAATAGCCAACTGAAAAGTAGATGTTTCGCATTGCGTTTTTTACAGATGAAACGTTGGCCCTGTTGGAGTCATTTCCATACTTAATCATTATATTTTGTCGTAGGGGTTCTGAATGAGAGGGGCAGATGCGAGACGACCACTAAAAATGGCTGTGCAAAGGTTTTTGGCCACCTCACATAAAACGAATCATGATGTAGTGTTTTAAAACAGGAAAATGTCTATAATGAAAATTTATTACATAATGTTCATTTCAAGAAGTTACTGTACATTGTTAATATTTTGTGTGGCTTCCCTTAGCTTGAATAATTGCTTCAATGTGCCGGGGAAGAGATGCGTACAAATCCTTCACCATGAGATGCCATTCTCTGAGGCTGAGTTCCCACAACTCTTCAAGATTGCAGGGATTCTTCTGAAGAATTCTTCTCTTTAGCTCTGTCCACATTTGTTCGATGATATTTAAGTCAGTGCTACGAACTGACCAATCTTTCAATACGATAACACCTTCATCAACCAGACTTTGTTGTGTTGCATGCGATCTGTGACACGCAGTGGGACTGAACCCGTAACCATGTGGTTGGTAAGCAAGCTACTTACCACACAGCCACTTCTTATGTGCATGTCTTTGTGTCTGTGTTTGTCCCTCCCTCACCATCGCTTGACAACCGATGTTGATGTGTTTACGTCCCTGTAACTTAACGGTTCGGCAGAAGAAACCGATAGAATAAGTACCAGGTTTACAAAGAATAAGCCCTGGGGTCGATTTCTTTGACTAAAAGGCAGTGCTCCAGCATGGCCTCAGTTAAATGACTGAAACAAGTGAAAGAAATAAAAGAACCGTCTCTGAATTAGTAACAAGTTTATATTTGTGTAAATCAGTGTTTAGCGATTCTAATCCATATTCCACTACGGTGGCCCACCGATTAGCGGAACCGGTGACAGTATTTTGACTGGAATCTAATGAGAGAGACCTGGTCTCTTGTAGTCAGTTCAGAGTTGCCTCTCTTCCCAGCGTTCATTGCCGAAGAGGAGATAACTGCTCCGAAATGCATGCGGGCGCTCCGAACTGACCTGGTGTGTTTACCGCGAAAAATTTTTTTTTCTGTGACAAAATGCAGTGAATGGCTTTCGAATATGTCTCAAACGTCTTTAAACTTTCTTGGATCTTTTTGGTTTGACGGGCAACATTTTTCATTTATGTTTTATGTAGTGTTTTTGATACCGAAACACTTTCAAACTTCGTATATTTGTATATTTTGTTTTATAGAACAGATAAAAAAATTTGTATTCGAAGTTATTTCATGTAGAAAGTATATAATAAAAAGAATTGAATATATATCTCATGTAATTAAAAAGTTAATCCCTGCCTGGACTTCATTCCGGTTTTGCAGCACATATGCACACACTAACCGATCCCCACGAATCCTGTTTGCTATCAGGTGGGTGATATCGTTAACTTTTCAAGTGCGCATGTGCTCGTGCATCACACACACACACACACACATATATAATGGTGTTTACATGTGTGTGTGTATAACGACGTAATGTTAGTGTGAAGATGCATCAGGAGAAATGAATGAGGAACAATATTAAATAATTATCAAGTGGCCGTTTATTAAGTTGATTATAATATCAGTCGTTACAATGCATAAGAAATATACAACTTTGTCGAGTTGTTTGTGTGTACACAACTTGTAGAAATCCCGAGTAAGTTCTTCTCTGTGACAGTTTGGGATAAAGACAGTAAAAGTAAAGTATGCAGACAGATTGAGTATTGATGTGTTTTCAGGGTCAAGATAGGGCATACCTGAGACGAGAAGATAGCCAAGCTTATTGGCAGATGCCGAATTACCAAAGGAGATCAACTGATATTTGCTTGCATATTTATAGTCTTCGTAATTTAATTAGGTTAACAGAAAACATTCGGATTTTTCACTATATCAGGTTTGACTGATGAATGTCTTGAAAAAGGACCAAGAGACCAATTCATTCTTATTAACCTCGGTGCTGAAAGGTTAAAACAATAGGCCGAGAACAATGTGGAAAACATGGATTCGCTTTCAAATCTTAGGTAAGGAATTCTGTAGTTGTTCGCTACAGATTGATATATATGCTATTATATCTATACAGAGAACAGAATACTACTTCTTCCATTCTCTAAAAATCAACACGTGCGTGTGTATGTGTACACCCCACATACATACACAGGCATTCATATATTCATATACATACGTATTTGTGTGTGAGAATGCGTGTGTGCCATGAAAATGTAATTCACATGGTTTGCAGTAAACATTTAAAAAAATCAATTTAACTGTTTTAAATATTTGTATTTTTTCTCATATTGCTTGTTTTATATTTGATTGTAAACAAGAAAAAAAGCTGTTGAAAAAAAAATAGATAAAGAAAACTCTTTTGTCATAAGAAAACTCGAAATTTTTGTTTATACATTGAACGAATAGATTTATATAATTTTATTTCATGCTTGAAATTATAAACCATGAGATATAAAGAGAAATTTGCAAACTTGTCAGGTTTTTAAACGAACGTGAATGTTTTCTTTTTAATTCTATGTTTGTATGGAACGGTTTTCACGTTTTAATATTATGTTCCAACGTTATATTTTGCTGTTGTAAACGTTTGCAAAAAATAAAAAAAATATTTTTTAAATAAATAAAAAAATAAATTCAGGTTTTTCTGTTTTGGAATTGCTTTCCTTCTAATGTTAAAATTTCAGTGTAATGTTTTAAATAACAATATAATTATATTTCAAACATTAAAATATATGTATTATAGTTAGCTTTAATTTTATAGCAAAACGATTTTAAAAAATTCATATCTGGTTGTTAAAATATCTTCTGCTTAAGCTGTCAAATAATATCAACATTAAATAAATACATAAATAAGTATTTCTAGAATATGTTTTTCCTCAAAAAGCTTTCCTAAAACTATAAAGTCTTGCGCACAGAGAAAGGAATATTTTGTAGATGCCGAGAACAAAATATATTGAAAAAAATAATAATAATAATATTCGCCTTATCAACTAATTGTTTTATTTATTATATTCTTTTTCACCCCGTTTATGGCTCTAAACAATGTTGACATATACTTAACTCGAGTTTATCATATATTTTTGCGGAAATGTAAATACAACCGTTTATTTAGAGCTTAAATAATTCCGAACCTCCATCCATAACAGTTTCGGCAAAATTAAAGTAGACTCATGGCGTCAAAATAAAATTTAAATATGACCGGAATTATCTCTCGTACTTTATGGGAAACGAAATAGGAAGAAGAAGAAGAAGAAAAAAATATCTTTTGTCGTTTTTCTTTTACTTGCTTCAGTCGTTGGAGTACGGCCATGCTAGAGCACCGCCTTGAAAGGCTCTCGTCGAACACATCGACCTCGCTACTTAATTTTTGTCCCATGTACGTATTCTATCAGTCATTTTTGTCGAACCGCTAGTTTATAGAGATGTAAACAAACAGACACAAGTTGTTCAGCACTCTGTGTGCGCGCACGTGTGTGTGTGTGCTTGCGTGCAAACACAGACACACACGCAAATATAAATACAACGGGTTTCACACAGTTTCCATCTACCAAATCAATCCACTCTCAAGGCATCGGCTGACTCGGAGGTAAAGCAGAAGATGTTGCCCAAGATGTCTTTTCTACTCTAGGCACAAGGCCCGAAGTTTTGGGGGAGGGGGCCACTCGATTAGATCGACCCTAGTACGCAACTGGTACTTAATTTATCGACTCCGAAAGGATGAAAGGCAAAGTCGACCTGTGTGTGTGTGTGTGTGTGTGTGAGAGAGAGAAGCTGAGTTTTCAGCTAGGAATTAACACGATTTGAATTATTTTTGCATATGGCGCAGGCTTGGCTGTGTGGTAAGAGTCTTGCTTCCCAATCACATGGCTCCGGGTTCAGTCCCACCTATAGCTTCGGGCCGACCAAAGCCTTTGTGAGTGGATTTGGTAGACGGAAACGGAAAGAAGCCCGTCGTGTGTGTATATA
>NC_068991.1:5856101-5860511 GCF_001194135.2 Octopus bimaculoides | reverse complement strand
GTTACTATTAGTGGCAATAAATGCCACGAAGGAACAATTGACAGCTAGAATTAAAAATATTCCTACAGCAGAAATCTTCAAAGAACATTCCAGAAGGAATTTTTATAATACAAATAGACGATATGAACCTGGCAATATTAAAATCATAAGCCCCACCGAGGTTGGACTTCAGTAAGTCCATGTACGAGGACCTATGTCAAACCACCTCACGAGCCCGGGTAAAGGAAAAGGACAAGGCCGAAAGCCACCGATGCCAAGGTAAGTAGATAGCTTGTAGATAGATGGTTGTTTGAATGTGCGTGGCCTGGGGTCAAGCTGGAAGCAAGGTCGCTTCCTTAATGACATCACTTGGCGCAATTTGGATGTCATTGTTGCTACGGAAACCCGCTTTTATATGTAATCGCTCTTGAGCCATTGCGGCGAAAATTGAGCGATATCCCGAGACAACCAAGTTGTGGAGAGTCGGTTTCAGCGTACGCGGACGGCATCACCATCATCGTAACCGAAATGGATCACCTACAGAGGGTAGGCAAGGCCATTGAGGAATACGAGACGGTGGCAGGAGCAAAGGTTAATCGTGAAAGGTCAGTCGGCTTACAGCTCGGCACCTGGAGAGGCAAGTCAATGCCACCTGACAGCGTCGTGGGACGTTGGACGGAGGGCCCGATTAAGTTGCTAGGAGTCTGGTTTGGACCAGGCCTCCAAATAGAGAAGAACTGGGCTGAGGTAGCGAGCAGGGTAGCCCACATAGCCAAGACCTGATCTTGGTGGTGGCTATCCCTGAAAGGGTGAGCGGAGGTGGCCAATGTGTTCATCGCATCGGTCATCACCTACCGCCTAACCGTCCTTCTCTGCCCTGATTCGTGGTCGAGCAAGCTGGAAAGACAGCTCTTCTGCTTCTTGTGGAAGGGCTCGAATCTGCTTGTGAGACGATCTATTTGCTGCCAACAACCGTTAAAGGGTGGGCTAGGGATGCCTTGGCTGATGATGCGCTGAGGTTGAGGCATTTGTGGCTCCATCTTGATGGTGATCGGGTGTGGTCTCCGCTGGCGAAACAGATGTTTCCCAAGTTCACTAGTTCGGTAGACTGGATACCTGGTTCTATCGTAGATCGAAGTTTACGGAGTGTCGTAAGGTTCTCCGGATATTCCATCTCTCGGGCAACGCCTGCGGTAGTGGTTCTACCACATTCTTCTATAGAGGGTTGGTAGAGGCGAAATGTGATGTTACCTTGGGGGAGGCCCTGGGTCTCGATGATAGCCAGCCAGCCAGTCTGTTCCAACGTACATTCGGGCCGAAAGGGTTAATAACAGGCATTTTTATATCTGGCCCTGGCTTGGTGAATTTCTTCACCTTCCACCTAAGGAGGAAAATAGGGTTAGAGAAAATGTTCCAACATCGATGGAAGAATGTCGCACGAATGTTGCGTATGGGTGGAACCGCATGAATACAACGCAGGACGAACCCAAAGCATCAGTGGTGAGACGGGGCTCGTGGGGTCCGAGCATATCCCGCCTCCCCACATCATTCTGTAATGTTGTCTTGTATATGTCATCATTCGAACTATTCATATTTATGTAAAATTTTTTAATTCATCTTTTTGTTAATTCATACGTGAAATCTGACCCCATATCAGATTGTACTGTCCCCTCTTTGTTGTCCCCTTGTGGGGAAAAAAAAAAAAAAAAATTTGCGAAATGCTAAGCAGTATTTCGCCTGTCACTACGTTCTGGGTTCAAATTCCGCCGAAGTCAACTTTACCTTTCATCCTTTCGGGGTTGATAAAGTACCAGTTGCATACTGAGGTCGATCTAATCGACATGCCTCCTCCCCCCAAATTTCGGGCCTTGTGCCTAGAGTAGAAAAGAATATTTTTATAACAAATCATGCAAAACTGAAAAAAAACAATAAACATGAAAACTGAAAAATTAAACATCTTATCGAATCTAATAACATTTTTATAACAAATCATATCATTCCTATTGGGGTGGGGTGGGGGGCAAAAGACAACAATGTGCTGAAGTATTGAATCAAAAGTATCTCTTTTAATTCAAACTTTTGTCACCACATAAAATCAACTCAGTGGGGAGATAGCCCAAATTTTTAAAGGTAATTTTTTAAAGGGAGTGAGATAACCAAAAAGTACTCAAAAAATGCATGTGTCTGCGTGTGTCTGCGGAATACCAAAACAGTTCGGGAAAACACAAAAATAGATCTGGATATCCCGATTAACCAAAACGAATATGTAAATACTTTGAAGTCACTTACTAAGTAATCTGTTTAATAACCCGTCAGTATTTAATTTTTTATTTGTATTTATTAAAAGATTTAACTTTTTAAATGGAAACACTTTCATTTTAACTTTAATGACGAAGCTATTAAAATAACTTCGAAAGAACTACGCAAAATAATAGTCACACTGCTACACTTATATAAACACGTTACAAATCGGTTCTGTAATAAAACAATCGTTAATCGGAAGGATTACCAATAAAACAACCCCGAAACAATAATAATAATGACAAAATATTCCAAGGAAGTTATAAAAATGAACTAGAAAATATCTAACTTGAGAAAATATTAAATTAACTACCAATAAGTGACACATAAGCATTTACGTATTCGTTCCGCTTAATCAGAATATCCAAGTTCAATTTTGTATCTCTCCCCATCCGATTATTTTTATTTCACGCAGATACATGTACTTAAAACGAAAGAATCTTTCCCTCCCCAACCAAGGCATGAGTTGGTTACTTGATTGCATGTCTACTATTTACCGAGAGAGTTTTGGCTGCTATGAGAAGCCACGTACACGGTACTACAGGTTGACAAGGTAAGCAAAAATGCGGAGTCGCTTTGGTGAAAAGCGAAATACTCTAGGAGCGAAACTGTGACGTGTGTGCAAACCTAGACTATCATCGAAATATTTCTTCACATTTTATTATAATTGCATTTGTATTTTCAAATATAAAATTATCATATTAAAAAAAAAACCTCCACTAAAACCCGCTACTATATCTTGAAAATAACGTTAAATTCCAAGCTATCTGTAAGAAGTACTAGTTTAGGAACTAGACTATTCTGAAAATAGGTAGTCCTAGTCGAAAATAAATTGGCACTCCTGGATTTGAGGGAGATTAGACTGCTATTTCTATCAGGTCTGATAACATCGGAACTTCTTCGATAGGACGGAAATATAAAATCTCGCTACGCAGAGAAAAAAAAAACTATAAATATTAATCTAATTTAGAAATAAATAAAAGAAGAAAGAAATACATAACAAAAATCCAATCTAAAACAAAAATATTTCGCATCGAAATTTTACACATTTAAAAAATAATGTTTATTTTTGTCTTTCTCTCTCGAATCAACGAGATTTCCACGTTTCTGTTTTTCCCGTTGTTTTTCCGTCACTGTTTATTTATGTCGTTCTTAAACATCGACTTGATGGATGGTTGTTCTTATCGCTCCTAGCTCCTAGCAAGCAGCAGCACACGATCTATCTCAATCATATCAAATTCTATTTCCATTTTATCTCCATGTTGACAGTAGGAACATAGTGTGATAATTCAAAGAATTAGCAGGTGAGCCGACAACCACCCATCCCGGTGGAAGATGGCTGGACATCCTCGCATCAGCGACAAATATCATTATCTTAATCCAAATTTAAAAACCAATGTAAGCTTACACATTTTATGTTTTTACACATGTGTATATATATGTAGTTTGGCTTTTGTTTATTGAATTAAAAATCGTCAGTCGGTGTTTCTTGCATGACCTTTATGTAAACAGAAATATATAAATACGCACACATGGCTACGCGAAAGCGTCGTTTCCTTTCGGATGCTTCCGTGATTAGCGTTATAATTTAATTTAATGTAAAGAATAAAAAGTTTAGAATGGTACAACAATGCACTATAGAACAAGAAAATGGACTATATACCTGTTGAAATTTAGTTATCTATAGTCCGATGATATTTCGGAATTACAATTCCTTCAGATCTTCTTGGAGTTCCTGTTATAAACGGTACTATAGCAGAGACTCCATCTAAGAAGATCTTGTAATTCCGAAATATCATCGGACTATAGATAACTAAATTACAACAGGTATATAGTCAATTTTTTGTTTTATAGTGCATTGTTGTACCATTCTAAACTTTTTATTCTTTACAAACAATACACAATGCTTCAAGCGAACTACAGTACTCTCTTAATTTAATGTATTTTATTTCGTTATTTCTAAAGTGTGTGTGTTTTTTTAGCTCTAGATTATCCCAGACTCAGTCCTCGTCCAACAAACTTACGGTCAAAAGCGATCCAACCATGACCCACGCCCCCAATTTTTTTGCGGCGGAGTTTTGGAATAGCTGTTTCCCCGTCAAACGAAGTCCCGTGCCTCATAGAAGAGGA
>NC_068991.1:5853037-5855781 GCF_001194135.2 Octopus bimaculoides | reverse complement strand
GTCCGCCCTTCGCATATTATTCATTTTTTTCCCCCAAGAAAATTAGGCTGCTATTCCTAGCATGTCGTGTAACCTTGTGAAATCCTTCTCGTTACCTCGTGTAAAAATGTGAATGTGTGTGTGTGTAGGTTGAGTTAAAGAATAGGAGTAAGAATTTCCAATTCCATCTCGGATGTCATGTCTATTATTTACTGTAATAAGAGTTATCTTCCCTTACATCTTGATCGAAAACATTTTCCTGGGGTGGTTTTTTTGCGATAAAACTATATTCTCATCGATTTCCCAATAACAAAAAAGACACCTGATCTCGATAAGATTTGAACTCTAAACACAGAGTACCTAACTCAACACTGCAGGTATTTTGTCAATTTACGAACCTGTGCCCCCCAGGTTCATTTTCACTTTGTACTTCCTTGAAGTTCTTGAAAATATGCATAAATGTCTTGTAATGATTTTCTCGCATTTATGAATACAAACCTTTGTAGAAGCTTCTTCGTTATTACCCAGCAGGTCAAAATTTAACAAAATAAATGGAGATAAAGGAAGAAAATATGAATAGGTGAATACATGTACAATATCTCTATTATTTCTTTACGTTTCAACATATTGTTTATCAAAGACTGGAAATATTTCCTTTTTTTACCCCACCCCATAAAATTGAATAAAAAAAAAAATAGACGTGGTGGAAAATTAATTTCCTACCATGTCTTATAATAATGAGAAAGTCATGAAAATTAAGAATTTCTGTTTAAAAAAATATTCATTTCTGTATTACGTATATTTTTGTCCCAGTTTACCTCACGTTAAATTTGGGACATGAATAATCATAATACAAAAATGAAGTTTTTTTAATAGAAATTCTTCATTTTTATGATTTTCTCATTATCATAAGACATGGTAGGAAATTACTTTTCCACCATGTCTAATATTTATAACAAAAAAAAAAAAAAAAATTATGTTGGGGTCTTTTCTCAAAATTTAAATGTTTCTTTGCGAAAACATTGCCATCGTCTGCCAGCATGAAAGTGATTTTGTCTTGATTCACACTTAATCACTTGTGTCACATTCGAGAGGAGAACTGTGTGATTTAGCAGCTCGCATTGCAACCCATGGTTTCTGGTTCAAACCCGCTGTGCAGCACCATGGGCGGCAAGTGACTCCTACTATATTTCTGGACTCACCAACGCCTTGTGAATGTATTTGGTAAACGGAGACTGTATGGAATCTCTCCATATATATATATATAATTATATATATATATATATACACACACATACATATATATATGGGTACAGGATGTCATAAACAGGGCAAAGAGTAAATAGGCAGCCAACAACTGATGAAGGGTCGTTCTTTATGTTACTTGTCCTGTTTTCCATTTGTTTTTCTCGTTTGCATATTCAACTTATTTGTTTTCATATTTCATGTGATGTCCGTTTGTGATGTCCTGTTATTATTCTATGAAATGAGACGCATTGGAACTACAACCAGGTCACAGTTGGTGCCATGAATATTTTGATACTCGTTAGTAAATGTTTAAGTGAAGTTCAGTCTTTGTGTGTTTTTGAATGGTTTATGTGTGAATTCTCTGCTCAAATTGCTTTACTTTCAACAAACTGTCCCAGATCAGGCCACTTGCCAGACAAGTACATCTCCAAACGTCTGTATTTAATCAAATCAGAGTGGCCAAAGATTGACAAATATACAGGGTGATTCAAAAGTTGCCATACATAGGAACAATTATTTTTTTTATAAGAAACAGTTTATAAAAACAGTTTTTAAAAAAAAATATTTAACAGGCTCTCTATATGATTACCATTGTTTTGAATACACATTGCAATACGTTTACCCCATTCATTGTGAACTCGTAATAGCACATCTGGTGATATGTTCCTTCAAATGATTTATGTCTTTTTATCTTTTTGCGATACCCCATGCCTTTCAAATGACCAAAAGATAGAAATCAAGAGGGGTCAGATCAGGGGATCTATAAGTTGTTTCTTAATAAAAAATAAAATTTTCCTATGTATGGAGACTTTTAAATTGCCCTGTATATTATATATATACATGTATGTATATCGCCACGATTGACCGCTAGCCACTAAAGCTTTTTTTATTCTCTCTCTGTTTATTTTCTTGTATTCTTTTCTGTTGAAGAGCGTAGATTTGAAACATAAGACTTTCTCACCTTCCCGAGTGTTAAACTAATAAGCCTGTTTGTTGTTCATACACCTGTCTTCGTCTTTTGTTTTTTTGTTAATTCTAACTATATATATACATACATATACACACTATTCAAGCGTGGCCAGTGCCAGTGCCGCTGGACTGGCATCCAAGCTGGTGGCATGTAAAAAGCACCATTTGATCATGGCTGATGCCAGTGCTGCCTGACTGGCTCCTGTGCTGGTGGCACATAAAAAGTACCCACTACACTCTTGGAGTGGTTGGTGTTACAAAGGGCATCCAGCTGTAGAAACCTTGCCAGATCAGATTGGAGTCTGGTGCAGCCACCTGGCTTGCCAGCCCTCAGTCAAACTGTCCAACCCATGCCAGCATGGAAAGCGGATGTTGTCTATGCTGGCATGGGCTGGACGGTTTGACCGGGCTGGCATGCTGGAAGGCTGCACTAGACTCCAGTCTGATTTGACATAGTTTTCTACGGCTGGATGCCCTTCCTTGTGAATGGATTTGGTAGATGGAAACTGAAAGAAGCCTGTCGTATATATATATATATATATATATAT
>NC_068991.1:5850804-5852973 GCF_001194135.2 Octopus bimaculoides | reverse complement strand
CCCCCACCATCGCTTGACAGCCGATGTTAGTGTGTTTATGTCCCTGTAACTTAGTGGTTCGACAAAAGAGACCAACAGAATAAGTCCTGAGGTGGATTTGTTTGACTAAAGGTGGTGCTCCAGCATGGCTGCAGACAAATAACTAAAACAAATAAAAGAATCTTTATGTGTTGTGTGTATGATTGAGTTTATGTTTTGCCGATGAATGTTGTCAAAGCCCGTAAAACCAGCGAATCCTCTGTGATGTCTGTTGTTCTGCACTGAGTCTCTTGAGATATTAGTTCTGCACTGAGTCTCTTGAGATATTAGTTCTGCATCAAGTTATAGACACTCCCTTGCCGCTCTCCTCTTCAGAAATGCAGTGAACCAGTGATGGATCTGTTGGGAACCTGTAACCAACGACACTATTGCTTCACCCTTACAGAAAACAAAACAAAAATATACATAATAGAAAAAGCGAGCTTTATTCCAGCCATATTTGCACAAAGACAAATTTTGGTGCTTCACTGACCTTTGTCTGTTCAATACAACTGTCAACATAATCCAAATATAATTGAAACCATAGTGTCTCTTTCTTTCTCTCTTTTCCCCTCCATAGTCACATACCATCTTGCTTGTACAAGTTCAGTCGAGCCCAGATACTCGAACATATTCAGATTATGATAGTCTTGGTGAATGTCTAGAAGGTTAGTTAATGATTTTTTTTTTTGTTTTTTTTTTGTTTTTGAATATTGTCATTTACAAATTATTTCTCCAATTTAGTCTTGTTTCAGAAATACAAATCAAAACTGAATCCATGTTCTTTTCTTTCTTTTTTTTTTTCTCTTTAATCTTTTGAAAGGTGTTTGTAAAATTTACGAGGAGCATTTGAAGCGGAAAAACCCAAACTCTCCCACTGTGATTTATGATATTAACCAATTATTTGACTTCATCGATCGCTTAAATGACATCAACTGCCTGGTGTAAGTAGCCTTCTATCTAATCTGTCTGTCCATCTATATGAATGGTGAAGGTGTGTGGCTTAGTGGTTAGGGGCATTTGGCTTGCAATTGTAAAGTCGTGAGTTCAATTCCCGGCGATGTGTTGTGTCCTTGAGCAAGACACTTTATTTCACATTGCTCCAGTCCACTCAGCTGGCAAAAATGAGTAGTACCTGTATTTCAAAGGGCTGGCCTTGTCACACTCTGTGTCATGCTGAATCTCCCTGAGAACTACGTTAAGGGTACACGTGTCTGTGGAGTGCTCAGCCATTTGCATGTTAATTTCATGAGCAAGCTGTTCTGTTGATCAGATCAGCTGGGACCCTCGTCGTCGTAACCGACGGAGTGCTCCTTTATGGATGAATGCATGCATGTTTACAGGCATTCGTGGATGTGTCTGTGTGTACGTTTATCTAGGCAACGTATGGGGGTTATAAATGAGTTATAAATACTGCTAGGCATTTCCCCCGGTTTGTTAACGATTCTGCCAGCTCACCGCCTTAGAAAATAAGAATACTGGGAAGAAAATTAGTTGTCAGTGTTTTTGACTCGTGTTTGAATTGTGAGGAGGTCGAAGCTGATTGAATTTGTCAATGTTTTATTTCGTTGAGTCTTAAGAAGTAATAAATCCATATTCCAAAGATTTTATGCACCAACACAGTAACCAGTTTAATGGAAGGGAGAGAACTCCTCCATTATACGATAGAACAATTAAAAGAATTAGGAAGAAAATAAGTGCCCACGCGCGCACGCGCGCACACACACGCAGACACACACACACTTATATCGTTGTTATGTTAAACTGTCGGATGTCCAAATTTGGCAAAATGCGTTTTTTTTTCTCAATGTTTACATTTGCTTGCAATAGCCAGTCAGACTACTTTGCTTGTTGCAAATTAGTGACCGATGGTCACTTTGTTTACAATATATTGTTGGCTGAAACAAACGCTGGCTATCGTTCTGGCAGACAGAGGCTTGTGACTGAGGATGAGCCAAATAGCTTGAATCTGAGTCAATTTCATGATCCTGTTACCTGCTCGAGGTTGGTAGGGGCTCAGTCCTCCTGCTAACAACATATATTGTATATAACGGGTGCAGTGTCGCACCGATGACCAGCTGGCAGAAAGTCTGCCTGGGGTTAAACTAGTAGTAGCATGGAGCAGCCACTTTGATGTAGTGACTGACTTTA
>NC_068991.1:5846203-5850440 GCF_001194135.2 Octopus bimaculoides | reverse complement strand
GAGGTCGTTGCCAGTGCCGCTGGACTGGTCCTCGTGCCGGTGGCACCTAAAAAGCACCCACTACACTCTTGGAGTGGTTGGCGTTAGGAAGGGCATCCAGCTGTAGAAACTCTGCCAGATCACATTGGAGCCTGGTGTAATCATCTGATTCGCCAGTCCTCAGTCAAATCGTCCAACCCATGCTAGCATGGAAAGCGGACGTTAAATGATGATGATAAAATGATTCATAGTATATATAAATTAATAAAATATAAAATATTTATTTATACATAAAAATAGGGGTGAGGGCGCTGAGGGTATTATGTAGCCATGAGGGGCGGTGACCCAAAAAGTTTGAGAACCTCTCGTTTAGAGCCTGACCTGGCTCTATACGATAGCGCTCACTGTGTGAAATTATTTCTTCAATGGGAAGCAACTCCTTTGAATATACATGCTAAGGTAGACAACTCCCGAATTTAGGCGCCTGCATGGCTGTGTGGTTAAGAAGTTTGCTTTTCAACCATATGGTTATAGGTTCATTCTCACAGCATGGCACCTTGGCCAACTGCCTCCTACTATAGCTCCTGGTCGACTAAAGCCGTGTGGATGGATTTGGTAGATAGAAACTGAAAGAAGCCCATCGTTTTTGTGTGTGTGTGTACCTACACTGACGAACAGTGTTGGTTTGGTGTGTGTGTGTGTGTGTGGACACATAACTCACTCGTCACAACGGCTTACTCGTCATAACTCACAACGGTTTTCTCGTCAAATAAACGTGATGAGCAGACACACATATCCTTAACATTGTTCTCGAGGAGATTCAGCATTGATACACAATGTGACAAGGCTGGCTCCTTTGGAGGTCGAAACTTATAGCGATTAAAAGGTATTATCTTTAGCTGATCGAACGACCACGAAGAATTTTTCGATTACGTGCGTCCGTTAAATCTAAGGGAGGTAACTTTATTAACCATTATTTTCCAAGGAAGGCAACTCTTCAATTTGCGTCGTGTTATATGGTTAGTGTGTGGATTCTTAATTTGGTTATCCCTAATCTGTCTAGCTGCGACACCCGAAGAACAACATATTAAATATTCCTTTCCGATGTATTTTCAAGAAACATGTTGAAGAACCACAAAGATAACAACAATAATAGTCCTTTCTACCGAAGGCCTTGAAATTAGGGGCTAGTCGATTACAGAAATGTTAATATGATGGTATAAAATTTATTATCTCTCATCCAAATTCTTTTTGCTTTTATATTTTGTCATTGTTATTTTCTCCCCCTTTTTAAAAATATTTTGCAGATTTCAGAAAAGCACAAAAACCTACATCCCTCACAATCAAAGCTGGTTAAAGGAGCGTATCTATCATATGTTGAGAAAACAAGCTGGAAAATAAGGAAAAAGTGGACGTACATAGACGGCTGGATAGAGAGTGGAGAGAAAAAAAAGGAATTGTTTTTTCTCATGCACACGCCGCTTACTTTGGCAGGACACTAATATTTATGCAGTGGTGACTTCAACATTATTATTGCAGCACAAAATTCTGCACTGAGCTTTCTTCTTTCATTCCAAAGAAACATTGTTAGAATATTGTGATATACAGACAAAACATTTTATCAGGAAATTTATAAACAGTTTCTGAAGTTTAAAAAAAAAAACGCAACAAATGCTTGCAGCAGAAGTCAGTATTATATTTTTAAAATAATTAGGTTGCTGTCTTGAAATTATTGAATCTCTGTCAAAATCTTGCCAAGGTTGACTTAGCCTTTTCTTGTCAGAGGATTGATTGTATAATTAGTAAGTGTACTGGACTCAGTTTGATTTTACTTATTGTATATACATCACTGCATGAAATTACTACTACTACTACTACTATTATTATTATTATTATTATTTGTCTTTGGTATAGAAACCTTATATCATTAGCACTCCAGAAATTTCGGGTAAAAAACCCCATCACCAATAGCAATAAACATTATTGATAGTGGTCACAGCACCAATACAACCATAGTTGCTACAAATAAATTTGTGACTGAGAAGATTGCTTGAACAGTCACTCTCCAACTGACAGCTACCAACACTAACAACAACAACAACAACAACAATCATCAGCAACAAGAGCTTAAACAACTTTACCAAGGAGCATCCATTACTTTGTGCAAAAGTAAAGGAGTCTGCTCTCATATTTGCACCATGGAAAAGCAGGTAGTGAAGGTGAAGGTGATGCATGTGCCACCAGAAATTGAAATCCTGTGGTTAGTGGCGGCAGTGTTGCCCGAAGGAGGGGAGATTCTGGAATTGAATCGATATCCTCGAACAATTTGGGGGTTTGGTATGGAACTACATATGCGGATCACACAGGAGGAACTGGAAAATCTTCCCGAGCGGATAATTCTGTCAACTGGACCCGAATTAGATGTTGAGGTGGAAGTAATATTTCCAAAGGTTCAGAATGGTGGGTAATGTCAATTTTAAAGGAGCCCATTGCCTGCAGCAAAAAAAAAGAGAGAGAGAAGGCCCATGTTGGCTGTCAGCACCAACTACAACAATAAATTCAACAACAACTGTTAACTAAACCATAGCTGGAATATCTTAAAAGGATTTAACCATCATAGACCCAAGAAACCTTACTGGTATGTCCTCTCCCTTGAAACAGCTCCAGCATGAACATTACATACACACACAAAAACAAAAACACATCTATGTTTTTACTTAACTCCAACATCTTACCAAGCAAAGTAAAGGTGTTAGAGGGAGTGGGGTGGGGTTTGTAGATCAATGGTGTCTAAGAATGAAAGAACGGACATAGTTGATCATTGCTCATGACCTGCAAAACTTGACTTGTGGTGGGAGAGAGAGAGAGAGAGAGAGAGAGAAAGAGAAAGGAACCAAAGAACCTACCAATAGCTACCCCACAATTACAATTATCTACATTATTTACATTTGACAGATATTTGTCCTCATCTTGTTTGTTAAATGTAAATAATGTACATAATTCCTCATCTCTTAAATATAGAACTGTACAATTACAAAAGCCTAAACAAGAATAACAGGTTAGTGTGGCCTAGGGTTATGGGCCCTCACTGAACATTTGGCCGTTTGTAGGACAGAAACGGCAACTGAAAGAGGGGCATTTGCCTTTGATAATTGGTAGGAATTCTTAGACCTGTAGAATTCCTTGATTGGTTATAGTTGCCATTGAGACAACCATTGTTTCTGTATTGCATGTTATTTCATCAGGTCTTTGTCTCTCATTCTATGTAAATCCCTGTTGTTTTCTTATCCATTTTTGTAATGTACCCCCATTCATCATCCTTGTTTGAATAAAGAAATTGTTATTATTACAGTCTGAGTTCAAATGTTACTAGGGTCAACTTTTGCCTTTTGTCCTTTTTTGGGGGTTGATAAAGTACCAGTCAAGTAATGGCGTCGATATAACTGACTTATCTTTTCTTCTGAAATTGCTGGCCTTGTGCCAAAATTTGAAATTGGTCAACGCAGCAAGCTGGCAGAAACGTTAGCAGGCGAAATGCATGAAGTGTCATTGTTGGGCCCAAGGCCTAATGAAGAGCCCTCTATAGGAGCTAGCTTAAAAGCCGCCCTAGTGAGTTCCTATTCTGAAGGTAAAAGTAAGCAATTCCTCATATCTTCCATAATTGGTATTTTGACTTTTGTTCTAAGTAAAGATTGGTTTACAAAAATTATATAAAGCTTATAAACTTTCAGTATTAAACTTTCAAATTTGTCTTCGTACATTTGCTTTAAATATAGGCTTGATTCAGCAGACTCATGCATTCATTAAAATAGCAGTTATTATAAATATTAATTAGTATAATTTTGTTAGAATTAGTGAAGTATCGAAGGAAGCACACAACGTTACTTAGTGAAGTTCCAATTGGAGGTAGTCATTTTACCAACCCATTTTTTCCTGATTTTTCGGTATTTTCGACAATTTTTTCAAATTTAAATTTTACAAACTCTATCATTACGAATTTTCTAAAAAAAAAAAACAAAACAAAAAACAAAACAAACAAAAAGAAACGGCATTTAATTATATATTTGTCAAACTTTCAGAATAGCTGTCTTGCGTAAATCGGAATGTCTCGGATTGATTTCGGCATTTTTCCACATTTCACAAGTATCCCACGTCTCAAAATATTCACGAGCGGACTTTCTTTAAAATAAAACTTTTTAATCTAAATGTTTCCAAATCTCTACCCCCACCCCATCATCGTATCTTTGGAACAGAAACC
>NC_068991.1:5844547-5845363 GCF_001194135.2 Octopus bimaculoides | reverse complement strand
ATATATATATATATATATATATATATATATGTGTGTGTGTGTGTATATACAACGGGTTTCTTTCAGTTTCCGTATACCAAATCCACTCAAGGCTTTGGTCGGCCTGAGGCTATAGTAGAAGACACGCAAGGTGCCATGCAGTGGGAATGAACCCGGAACCATGTGGATGGAAAGCGAGCACGGTGCACCAGCATGGCCACAGTAGTCTAATGACTGAAACAAGACAGAGACAACTTTTAAAAATATAGCCTTTAAAAATAATTAAACTTGGAGTTAAAAATGTATAAAATATTTATGAGTTAAGGCCTCAAAAACATCATATTTTTATCTACGGTTTTAATTGCCAATAAAATCACCTTCAGACATCGTTTATTTTAAGAGACGGATCAAAAGCTACGATGATTATGTTAGTGAGTTTCTTTCTTTAACCACCCGACTCTTATTAGACATATAGTGTAGAGTATTCGTGGAGGCGCAATGGCCCAGTGGTTAGGGCAGCGGACTCGCGCTCATAGGATCGCGGTTTCGATTATTGAGGGAAAGCACTTAAAACTCCACTGCTGTACTATTTCACCACAACTTTCTCTCACTCTTACTTCCTGTTTCTGTTGTGCCTGTAATTCAAAGGGTCAGCCTTGTCACACTCTGTGTCACGCTGAATCACCCCGAGAACTACGTTAAGGGTACACGTGTCTGTGTTAATTTCACGAGCAGGTTGTTCTGTTGATTGGAAACGAAGGTGAGCAG
This sequence comes from Octopus bimaculoides, assembly GCF_001194135.2. NCBI lineage: Eukaryota > Metazoa > Mollusca > Cephalopoda > Octopoda > Octopodidae > Octopus > Octopus bimaculoides. Next base: position 5,844,616 of record NC_068991.1, on the reverse strand, counting down.
TACGAAGCAAACTTCATACTACACAGCCACGCATGTGCCTCCCCCCTCTCTCTCTTTCTCTCTCCCTCT
>NC_068991.1:5842704-5844371 GCF_001194135.2 Octopus bimaculoides | reverse complement strand
ATATATATATATATATATATATATAAATAAGATCTAAGTGAATAATAATAATAATAATAATGAATTCTGAGAACATGCTATATTGTCAAAACAGGTGTCTAAATGAATTCAATAATAGCACCATTGTCATCTAGTGAACGATATTTCGACATCTCGTGTCTCTTCAACATGTTCTAGTTGAAGAAGCGTATTGTAACCAGTGACGTGTATATAATTTTGACTCTATATCTTCTAGAGGAGTTACCTCAATCTTTTATGTATTAACCAAAATGAAGTAGATTGACAAAATTATTTTTTGAACCCGTTGAAGATACACAAGATGTCGAAATATCGTTCAGTAGAAGACAATGGCACTCTTCTTTTAATTTTGACTCTATATCTTCTGGAGGAGTTACCTCGATTCTTTATATAATAATAATAATAATAATAACAATACAGATCAATACGTATATCATTGTATCGACCTGATACTCGGATGTTGTTACGCGTCACTGGTTACAATGCGCTTCTTCACATTATTGTGGCTTTTGAATGAAGCCACCGCACTTGATTGGCGGGTAGTCAAACGTTCTCACCGAACGGGAACCCAGTCCGTCGCAGAGTAACCCGCTTATAGTTGTGTGTACTGGAGCAACATGAAATGAAATGTCTTGCTCAAGAACACAACGCACCGACTGTCTGGGGAATCGAAATCACGCTCATGCGATCGTGAGTGGAACGTCCTAACCAGTAGGCTACGCCTCGTCATACGAACACACACACACACACACACACACACACACGTACGTACGCACACACACACACACACATTCAAAATTACGGTGAAAATAAGAACACAAAAGGCAGTGAAAACACGGTGTAATTATTAATCTAACGGTTAATGAAATAGTCCAAAGATGGCGCTTTGATTTTTCGAGTTGGAGCTTTTCTGCAAAAGTTAGGATGTTATGTAGAGAAGAAGTGTACAGGAAGGAAAGAAAATGGGAGAAAGAAAGAATCAGGCGTTGTTTTGTTTCAATTTATGTTGGAAATAACGGTCGAATGACCGGCAGTGAACCAGAAGGACTGAGGTGTCATACGTACAAGAGCACCAGGGGAGGTAATTTTCGTGTAACTATTACGTGTGCACTTGTGTATGTGCTTGTGAACGTGTATGCGGCTGTATGTGAGATTGCTTCACGTGCTATTATTAACATGTATGTATGTATGTCTGTATGTCTGTATGTATGTATATATGTATGTATGTATGTATGTATGTATGTATGCATGCTCATTTGTGTGTGTGTGAAGTTTAAACTTTGTGTGTGCAGGAACTAGAATGTATGTTGCCGAAATGCATGTGTGTTTGCGTGTGTATGTGTGTGGGTGTATGTGTATATATATGTGTGTGCGCGTGTTAAGTATGCTTTGATGGGTTGGTTGTGGTCGTATTACTGTTGATAGGTGGATGTGTGTATGTTTGAGTCCTTGCTGTGTGTATGTGTGTGCGTGTGTTTGTTTGTATGTGCGTGTGCGTGTGTATTTTTTGTTGTGTCTTTTATTTTAGTTGAGCCTTCTGTCTATTGCTATTTAGTGTGTATAACTGTATGTGTCTACTGTATATGTGTGAGTGCGTGTCTACTGTGTATGTATGTGTGTGTGAGTGTATCTGCTGTGTGTGTGTGCGT
>NC_068991.1:5841299-5842341 GCF_001194135.2 Octopus bimaculoides | reverse complement strand
TGATGATGACGATGATGATGATGACGATGATGATGATGATGAGGAGGATGATGATGATGACGATGATGATGATGACGATGATGATGAGGATGATGATGAGGATGATGATGAGGATGATGATGAGGATGATGAGGATGATGATGATGAGGATGATGACGATGATGATGATGAGGATAATGATGAGGATGATGATGAGGATGATGATGAGGATGATGATGATGATGATGATGATGAGGATGATGATGAGGATGATGATGAGGATGATGAGGATGATGACGATGATGATGATGAGGATGATGATGAGGATGATAATGATGATGATGACGACGACGATGATGACGACCACGGCAATGACGGTGCTCACGAACGACGATGACGGGGTATGTTTGTACATTTATATAAAACTCTGCATATACCGTGTTGCCTGGATAGCCGGGAGAAAAAACAAACAAACAAAACAGCAACAACAACAACAACAACAAGAAAAGAACAACAAAGCAAACGAACAAAAAATCCAATTAACTGTAAATCGCTTTTCTTCTTCTTTCCATTTCACATGAGCGGGAACAGTCTTAAACAAGCGGAATTTACACAAGATTTAACTGTTGTTGTTGTTGTTGTTGTTGTTGTTGTTGCTGTTGTCGTTTTTGTTGTTTGTGTTGTTGTTGTTGTTGTCGATGCCGCTGTTGTTGATGTTGTTTACTTAATATAAATCGTCTGCCCTTTGTATGGATCATTTCCATCGACCATTATTATTTCTGACTTTCTGCTTGTCTGCCCGTTCACGGTGAAGTTTTTTTCTTTTTCCTTTTCGTTTTTTTTGTTTTCTTTTCCTTTGATCAAATGTTAAAGACACAAATAAATAAATAAAATAAAAATAAAACAAAAATAAAATAAAAATAAAAATAAAATAGATAAACAAATGAAAAACGAAACGAAATCAAAACTTAAACTTTAAGAATTTTTTAAAATATGTCTAGAGAACTACTACTACTACTACTACTACTACTACTACTACTACTACTACTACTACTACTACTAC
>NC_068991.1:5839965-5841044 GCF_001194135.2 Octopus bimaculoides | reverse complement strand
CCACCACCACCACCACCACCACCACCACCAGTACATGCGATAGATTACTGTACTGCCAAGCAGAGAGACTGAACTACGAACAGCGTGATTGTGAAGTATACATACGATAGATTTCTGTACTGCCGAGCAAAGAAATCGAACAACGAACAACGTGACTGCGAAGTACATGTGAAAGATTTCTATGCTGCCGAGCAGAGAGATCGAACTACGAACATCGTGATTGCGAAGTACTTGCGATAGATTTCTGTTTTACCAAGCCGAGAGATCGAACTACGAACAGCGTGATTGCGAAGTATACATGCGATATATTTCTGTACTGCTGAGCAAAGAAATCTAACAACGAACAACGTGACTGCGAAGTACATGCGATAGATTTCTATGCTGCTGAGAAGAGAGATCGAACTACGAACGTCGTGACTGCGAAGTATATACGATAGACTTCAGCATCGCCGAGCAGAGAGATCGAACTACGAACAACGTGATTGCGAAGTACATGCGACGAGTCTCTGTGTCATTTCCGTCTGCCAACTTTCATACACAAGACACTCTCCGACCCCCAGGAGACATTAGCCCCAGGTGCCGAGCAGAGAGATCGAAACAAGAACAACCCGATTACCAAATGAACAGCTATCCAAGCCTGGTATTGACTTGGTAGTTTGTCGAACGACAGACTTTAACTCACAGTTTTTAATCTCGTCCATCTCCATTCTGAATTAAATCTCCACCGGCGTAGACTTTACTTTTCATCTTTCTTGTATCAATACAACAAATACAAATCATTTATTGGGATCGATTTCATCGATTATGACCATTCCCTTGAGCATAGACGGGCATCATTCTTTATATTCGAATGCTGCTTTGAACTAAGTGTAATGCAATAAGGCCGCGATAAAGAAAATTATATTAAATTTACGAAAAGAAATGTAATTAGGACAGCTTTTATTGTGAAAATGTAATTATAAATAGAAAAAAGTCTACATTAAAGATTTAAACTAACCTTTTAATGAATTAATACGTATATATACACATGTACACATACATGTGCGTATATATATATATATATATATATATATATATAT
>NC_068991.1:5837915-5839216 GCF_001194135.2 Octopus bimaculoides | reverse complement strand
CTTAATTTATCGACCCCGAGAGGATGAACGGCAAAGTCGACCTCGGCGGAATTTGAACCTAGAACGTAAAAACAGACGAAATACAGCTAAGCATTTTGCCTAGCATGCTAACGTTTCTGCCAACTCGCTGCCCTAGAAATGTAATATATTCTTTTCTACTCCAGGCACAAGGCTCGAAATTTTGGGAGAGTGGGGGGGGGGCAGTCGATTAGATCGACCCCAGTACGCAACTGGTACTTAATTTATCGACCCCGAGAGGATGAACGGCAAAGTCGACCTCGGCGGAATTTGAACCTAGAACGTAAAGATACACGAAATACAGCTAAGCATTTCGCCCGTCGTGCTAACGTTTCTACCAGCTCGCCGCCTTAACGCTACAATAATATTAGCATAACAATGGTATCACATCTCCGGGAAATAAATCGGTTTAATTGCTTTCGTTACTCGAGAACTGCGTCTAACGTCATTAACAACGTTTGCATCCGTATCAGTTGTCAAGCCACGACCCTTATTAATAGAGTCGAGAACACCTTCCGGGAATGACTGTGGAGTTAAAAAGCTCGTTTTGTAACGACACCCACGTGGTTTCGGGTTCAATCTCACTGTTCGGTACCTTGTCTTTACGTCCCTGTAACTTAGCGCTTCGGCAAAAGAGAACGATAGAATAACCACTATTCAACGAAAAATTCTTCAAGGCGATGCCCCAGCATGGCCGCAGTTCAATGACTGAAACAAGCAAAAGATAAAAGATTTAATGGTTATGCATTCATATTTCTCACTTCTAAACGGATCGGCTGATATACTCCCACCTCCTTCGTCTATCCATACCCCACCCCACACTAAGAACAATTCATCAATCAAATTTACCTTGATCGATCATCATTATTATCAATCATTAATCTCTGAACATTACTGCCTAAGTCTTATGACCCACAGAGTCGGTTGCCCAGTTTCGATGGCATATAAGTGACAGAGATCACATAATTCTCCCTGGATACGACGCTAGGATACGACGCTAGGATACGACGCTAGGATACGACGGAGGAACGTGAAATGAAGTGTCTTTGCTAAAAAAACAAAACAGAAAAAAAACAAAAAAAACAAAAAACGCAACACATCATCCGGTCCGGAAATCGAAACTTCCATCTTGCGATCGTAAGTGTAACACCCCTAACCACTAGGCCACGCGCTTTCACCTCGATTGAAAACCTTGCTTGATAATTCCAGCCTTTCTATCATTTTATTTACCTTGATATGTAGACTTTCAACAGCTTTAGCACCAATTCATAGATTATCATCTC
>NC_068991.1:5833763-5837513 GCF_001194135.2 Octopus bimaculoides | reverse complement strand
AGAGAGAGAGAGAGAGAGAGAGAGAGAGAGAGAGAGAGAGAGAAGGAGAGAGAGAGAGAGATAGAGAGAGAGAAAGAGAGAGAGAGAGGTGGCACTTTATGGACTTCGCATATTCTTAGATCTTCGTGCACCTTTCGTACAACAACTAAAAGAGATAACCATTCTCACCCTTCCATGAGGAACCTTTTTTCTTTTTTTAAATTTCATAAATTAGTTTCCTCAGATATGTTATGACCGAGGACTTAATGTGAATTAGTAACAATCTTGCTTCAAAATAACAAACAAGTCTTTATTGAATGTCAAACATTAAAAAAAAAAACGCGATGAGGTAATTTAAAACGAAATTTCTACAGCAAAATGTTTACGGCCAAATTTCCTGTAACCAAAATATCATTGCTGGGTATTTTCTTTGAGAGGAATTTTAGCTTTAAACCCTATTGATCTGCAAAACTTTTCCTGGAACTTCAATCTTATGAATTAACGTTGAACTATCAATATTTACTTCTTCTCTACCAAACAAGCCATTATTTTTTCTTAGATGTAGTGACAATAACACTCAAAACATCTATTCTCTTATCAGTTTCCATTAATACATAAAACCCTCCATAAATTCCAATGAGTAATCCATCAAATTGTTTTAGTTTGAGTTCACAGTTTTTAAACTTTGCTTTATTCAAATCCATCTAAAAATTCTGCGGAATTATAGTTACCTGACTGCCTGTGTCAACTTGTATCTTAACGATAACATTATTGGGCTTAACATCGATCAGTGTAGGATTTTTATGCCAATGTCATAAACACTCGCAGAATCTTATCGTTTTTTTTTTCTAATTTCCTAAACCATTTTTGTTGATTTTGTAAATCTACAAAAAAATGAAGGTAACTGAAAAAAACAAAAATAACAGAAAACCCCAAAAAACTTCTGCCTGATTCTGATTATTTTTTCTCCACATTTGATGTTTGTTGAGATAAGAATCTAATTCTTTCAGTAATTATTGATGCATTTTGAGGATGAGTTGCTGACATTATCACCGAGATCTTCTACCGCTACAATTCATTTCTTAAATTCCAGGCGTTTTAGCATTTTACCAGGATAGACACTTTTTGTAATACCATTATACCGCCTTTTGACAAAAATAAATCCATGACTTAATGGAGAATGAGAGAGAATAAGAGATTAGAATTCATTGAGCGTGACTGACATAAACATTTTCTCATCATACGCATAAAGAGAAATATTCTGCTGGGAAAAACTTGATAGATACCATAGATACGATAGTTACATACAGATATACATACATTATACATACATATATTGGATCATTCCATAAATAATGCGGTTTTTTTATACTTCTTTTATTTTTCAAAATTAAGATAAACAAAGTTCTTTTTTTAAATCTAAAATATACTCTCCTTCATTTTCTACAATACTCTTCCATCTACCTGGTAGACTTGCAAGGACCCTCTCCCAAAATTCATTTGTCTCTGACGAAAAATACTCTTCTAGTACTAGTCTGGCCTTGTCTATAGAATTCATGTATTTTGCGTCCAAATGATTTTTGAAGACTGTGGATTAAATGATAATCATATGAGGCAATATCCGGCGAATATGGTGGATGGAGCATCGTTTCCCATTCAAACTGCTCCAGCCTTTCGAATGTCATCCTCGCTGTATGTGGCCGAACATTATCCTGATAGAAGAACACACTTCTAGAAACCAAAGATGGTCGTTTTTCTTCTAGCGCTGACTTAAGCTGCTCAAGCAGCTCGCAGTAGATCTCCTTTGTTAACGTTTGGTTTGGGTTTAAAAGTTCAAAGTGGACTAAATCTTTCATATCCCACCAAACAGATAACAACACCTTACGTGGGCGAAGACCTTTATCCTGGGGTGCCGGTGTTTCTCCTTTTCATACCCACTGTCTTCGGCGCTTGACATTTTTATAGAGAACCCATTTCTTGTCACCAGTCACTATTCGGTCCAAAATAGGTTCACTCATGAGACGTGACAACAAAGAAGAGAACACATTCACTCTCTGTGCGCGATTAGACTCGGAAAGTTTGTGAGGAACCCATTGACTCAATTTGCTGACTTTTCCGATACATAATGCATAGATACGTACAAACATACATACATACATACGTGTATGCATATATACATACGTACGTACATGCATACATACATACCTTCATACATACATGCATAGATACGTACATACATACATATATCCATACATGCATACATGCTCACAAACATCCATGCATACATACATACGTGCACGCATACATACGTATATATAAAACCTTACAAAAAATACTCAGGGACATGCTCTGCATGAAAACCAAACAGTAACATCAGTTATAATGTTGTGAGCCAAAATATTTTAAACAATTTAACTCTCGTGATGTGAGGAGGAAGAATCATTATTAAGACTAACGAAGAAAGCAGAAAAGACAACCAAAGAATTTTAATTAATTAAAATTCATGGAAACTAATAATCTGTTCAGTGTAGTGGCAGTAGATCTGATGTTGGCGTTATCATGACAAATCCAGGCTAGTTTCGAATTTATTGGACCTTATCAGCGAAATGTCTGTATGGGTTGGGTGGAGGAGGTTATGAATGCGTGCATAGCTTTGTGTTTCTATGGGTGTCTGTCTTCCTGTGGTTACGTTTATGTGTGTATATGTGCGTGTGTGTTGGGAGCGTGTTTGTGTGTGTTTGTGTGTGTGTGTGTGTGTGTGTGTGTGTGTACGGGAAACGGTGTGGGGATGGGGATGGTCACTGAAAATTCAGACACCATCAAAATATCTGCCATTGTTCCCTTTCTCTTCGCTTTCTTCTTCTTCTTCTTCTTCTTCTTCTTCTTCTTCTTCTTCTTCTTCTTCTTCTTCTTCTTCTTCTTCTTCTTCTTCTTCTTCTTAATACCACCACCACCACCACCACCACTACTACTACTACTTCGTAAGTCTTTCATCTTGATTTTTGCTTCGCTTTCATCGCCATCTTCTTCATCCTCATCGCCATATACCATCACTAACACCATCATCAGTGATATCATCATTATCAACATCTTCCTCCTCTTCTTCCCCCATCATCATCATTATCATCGCCGTCGTCGTCGTCGTCGTAGTCACCATCATCATCATTATCATCATTATCATCATCATCTTCTTCTTCTTCTTCTTCTTCTTCTTCTTCTTCTTCTTCTTCTTCTTCTTCTTCTTCTTCTTCTCTTTATCTTCAATGATACAGTTGCTGTCATTCTAACCGGATGTTTCAAGACGCAATCTATAATCATACCTTGGACGCTGGTTCCGCTTCCAAATAGCGTTTCTTCCGACAGAAATCTCTCCAACAGCTCGCTCAAACTACATCGTTTGTTTCACACATGCTCCACTTCCGATCTAGCTCGTGTGTTAAACTTCCGGTCAGAACAGCCATTGACAATTGCACTGTCACATCTCTTAATTGTAATATGATTATCATCACACACTGACTTCTCTCTTTCTCTTTCTCGCACCCCTTCTCTCTCTCTCTGTATATATATATATGTATGTGTATATATATAAGAAATTACGATGAAATAAGCTCATACAATTTGGAGCTCATAAACTCAATGTTGTGGTACACACAATACTCTCTCTCTCTCTCTCTCTCTCTCTCTCTCTCTCTCTCTCTCTACACACACACATACATATATTTACATACACATACACACTTATATACATGTATGCATATATATATATATATA
>NC_068991.1:5829247-5833356 GCF_001194135.2 Octopus bimaculoides | reverse complement strand
GGGGTGACAGATACAGACAGAAACAACAAACACATACATACAAATATACACGACGGGCTTCTTTCAGTTTCTGTCTACCAAATACACTCACAAGGCTTTGATCGACCCGAGGCTATAGTAGAAGACACTTGCCCAACGTGCCACGCAGTGGGACTGAACCCGGAACCATGTGGTTAGGAAGCAAGTTTTTTAAGATGATTTTATGTTGAGTTGTAATACTAACAGTTTTGTAGTACTCAATACATTTTGTAGAGTATATCTATTTTGATTTTTCAAAAAGAGCGGTGAATGTAACTTCGAAGCCACTAACCTGAAAGAAACTAAGGCACAAAAAAAGACACCGCAACATTAAAACGGTACCTGGAAAAATTCCTCCAAGAAGTATCAGACAAACCGCCATCGACTGGACACATCTCAGAGAACAACAATTCTTTGCTCGAGTGGTTCATAGTGTTCCGAAACGTTCCGCCGTTCGTGCAACATCTATACTTCTCCCTGGGCCTGTGAAATCATGTATCCCTGCCGTAAGGCTTTACTTCCACACACGCCAGCTTAATTTAACTCGTCCTTAGTCGAAAGACACCTGTTGTTATGTCCTGTTATTTGTATTTGTGTAACCTTCTCCGATTTTTCCGCCCTTGTTTTCGTATATATTCGCTGCTTTCTTCCAAAGAGTCTAATGCTTTTAGCTTAGTTTTTCTTTGGGGCTGGCCAGATTGGAGCAATCTCGACTGTAACCAGCCAAAATTGCAAAGATAATCTGGAACTCGACTGAGGAAAGAAAACTCCGAATGACCCGTCCTTGTTTTCTCTGTATCGTCTATCTGGACCCATCCATCCATCCATCCATCCATCCATCCATCCATACATACATACTCTCTCTCTCACTTCCACTCTCTCTCTCCCCCTCTCCCCTTCCTCCTCATTTCTTATACAATCTTACCGCTTCTCTAAATTACTGTCTAACATTGAAATTTATTTCTCATCATAACTCTTCTATATTTGGATTTACACTTAGCACTGTCAACCTGTGTATATGTGTGTATATATGTGTGTGTGTATGTGTGTGTATAAGTGTGCGCGTCTGTCAGCGTATGTGAATATGTGTACATATGTGCATTTGTGTTCGTATTTACACGTACACTTAATACATAATGTGTGCGTCCTTGTTCGTGTTTTTGCATGTCTGTGCATGTGTGTTTGCTGACATGTTTTTGTATGTTCGTGTGTGTGTGTGTGTGTGTGTGTGTTTCTGTGTGCGTATGTCTGTGTATGTGTGTGTTCGTGTGTGTGTGTCCGTATGTCTGTGTATGTGTGTGTACGTGCGTATGTTCGTGTGTGCGTATATCTGTACGTGTGCACATGTCTGTGTATATGTGTGTGTATGTGCGCGCGCGCGCATGCGTGTGTGTATGCATTCATGTTTATATTTATGTGTGGGATTAATTGGTTAATGCCTGTGTGTGCATGTACGTGTTTCTGCATATCTTTGTGTGGTTGTATACTTACATGTATGTGTGTTTGTGTTTGTGTGCGCCTCTCTGTACGTTCGCACGAGTGTGTGAATGTGCGTGCATAAGGGCATGTGTGCATATGTGCATTCATGCTTGTATTTATGAGCAAATTTAATTGTTTAAAGTGTATATGTGTGTTTGTCAGTGTTTGGGTGCATGTGTGTGCATATCTTTGCTTGTGTATGTGTGTGTGTTTATATATATATATATATATATATATATGTTTGTGTGTATGTGTGTATGTGTATATTTGAATGTATGTGTAACTCCTGGCTGTCCGGTATCTGCGCCGTCTGTAATTCTAAATGTCCATCTAAATGTCAGCTGTCAGATTCCTTCTTGTCCAACTTAGTTATCAGCGGTAACGGAAATTGATAATGTCTTCTATTACAAACAGTTGAAGGAAATGGAGAAGAAACTTCTTCACTTCCGGTTACTATTCTAACGACTAGTTTATAAAACAAGCTCCATCGACCCACTCTTTAAACGAGAGAACGCAGAGAAAATACAGTATGGAATAAATATATCCGACACAATGAAGCTGATCAAAAATGCACGCTACCTTGGTGCTTGGCTTGTTCTGTAATTCTAGTAGATTGTTGGGATACACTATTAAAAAACCCAGTTTTTCTAACATTGCAATGGCTTCCATTTGCCTTCTTCGTACACATAAAAGGTTCAGTAATTCAAGATGGTGAAAAACTCATTCATTTTATCTTGCTGCTGCTACTGCTGCTGGTGCTGCGCTGCTTCCAGTGATGGTTTATCGTATTTAGTGGCATTAAAGACTAAATGGGTTTATTAGAAGCAACCCAATTTCGGCAGCGAATATTTAGGGGAGGAAAAATACCCAAAAAAACAAAAAACAAAACAAAAACAAAAATGATCATTAAAGCATTAAAACATTGAGAGAATCGTTAACATTCCGAACAAAATGCTAAGCGGCATTTCATCCGTCTTTACATTCTGAGTTCAAATTCCGTCGAGGTCGATTTTTTCTTTCGTCCTTTCGGGGATCGTTGAAATAAGAATGAGTTGTGCACTGGGGTCGATATAATCGACTTATGATGGTGATGATGACGATGATGATGATGAATATATGATGATGATGATGATGATGATGGGGATGATGAATATATGATGATGATGATGATGATGACTAAGGAGGTTATGATGGTAGTGATGATGATAATGATGAGAAGGCTTCTTTCAGTTTCCGTCTACCAAATCCACTCACAAGGTTTTGGTCGGCCCGAGGCTATAATAGAAGACACTTGCCCAAGGCGCCATGCAGTCGGACTGAATCCAGAACCATGTAGTTGGTAAGCAAGCTACTTACCACACAGTCATTCCTACACCTATATTTTGGACAAAAAAAACAACAAAATTTTAATTCTTTCAGTGAAGAAAACAATCCCCTCAATTCCTTGTCTGTTTTCCTTCTCCAAGAGGTAGAGATAGCTTTTCCGAAAGATCACCAATCAATTATTATGCCTGTATTACGAGTGAAGTAGTTTTTTTTTATTTATCCGTTTGTAAATATGAAATTGGCTGATGATGATTGGAAAGTACGGAAAGGTTTGCCGAGACGAGAAATGGTGGGTGTTTTGTGAGAGGTGCTTGAAGAAGGTAATGAGTTGTGGTGGGAGGAATAGTGATTAGTAGTGGAAAGTTGTGAAGGAATTGAAGAGAGAGAGAAGAAAGAAAGAAAGATAAAAAGAAACAAAGAGAAAAATAAAGAGAAAGAAAGAAAAAAGAAAGAACGAAACAAAGAAAGACAGAGAGACAGAAAGAAAGAGAGACAGAAAAGGAATGAAAGAAAAAAGTTATGAAAGAAAGAAAGAAAGACAAAGAAAGAAAGACAGAAAGAAAGAAAGAAAGACAAAGAACGAAAGTGACCAGAAGAAAAGCAAGGAGTAAAGAATGAAGTGAGGAAATGAAGGACATACGAAAAAAAAACAACGAAGGAAGAATGGAAGAAAGAATGAAGGAAGTAATGAACGAGAATTAAGAAAGAAAGAAAGAAAAGGAATGAAAGAAAAGGAATGAAAGAAAAAGTTATGAAAGAAAGAAAGAAAGAAAGGAAGAAAGACAGAAAATGAATAAAAGAAAAAGTTTTGCAAGAAAGTAAGATAAAGACAGACAGACAGAAAGAAGGAAAAGAAAGAAAGAAAGAAGAAAGGAGAGAAAGAGTGACTTTTAAAGATTCCCATTGTCGGACAGAAATGAAAGAAAAACTTGTGGAAACGGTCTTTTAGATTTTTTTTCTTTCAAATTTTTAAATTCTGGTTATTTCTCAATGAAAACATATAACAAAAATTATATTAGATTACATCAACGACAACGACAATCACAGCAACATCAATAACAACTACAATGACAAAAATATCATCATCATCATCATCATCATCATCATCATGAACAACAACTGCAACAGCAATGGGGGCGAAGATGAACGTGGTATTAGTGAAGATGATGATAACGAGGCGTGATGATGATGATGATGATGATGGTGATGGTGGTGGTGGTGGCGATGGTGGTAGTGGTGATGATGACTAAGGAGGTTATGATGGTAGTGGTGATGATGATGATGAT
>NC_068991.1:5825983-5829208 GCF_001194135.2 Octopus bimaculoides | reverse complement strand
CACCACCACCACCACCACCACCACCACCACCACCACTACCACTACCACTACAAACAACAACAACAACAGCAACAACAACATAGTGATCACAGTTACGACGACGATGATAAATGGAGGCACAAAAGAATGAGAGTAGTAAAGAAGAAATGAAAGCCAAGCCAACGTTTATCGAGATCTTGTTTCGACCGAAGTTAATAATAATCGATTCAGATTTCGCTAATTCAATTTCGACCAGGAGATTTGGCTTTATTTATTATATCCCGGAAAGAAAAGCCAGCTAACGGAGCTGGAGTGTAGGACAACGAACGGGACTTGAATTGAAGAAGCGCGGCCATTGATACAACAGACGACGAATTAAAGAAGACTGCAATTCAATGAGCAGACGAATGAAAGAAGGCGGCAATTCAAATGGCAGACGAAAAGAAAAACGTAATAATAATAATAATAATAATAATAATAATAATAATAATAATAATAATAATAATAATAATAATAATACTACTACTAATAATAATAATGAAAGGATAAGAGCAACTAAATTTCTTTTGTTGTCTGCTCTGTTTTTGCTTGTTGTTTTACTTGCTAGTGTTGTTGTTCTTAATCTTGCTGCAGTTATAAACAGTTTTCTAAAAACGAAATGGATGAAATATTTCCTTGTTTTGTGTGACAAGAGGTAATGAAATATAGGGAAGTGTGGCAGCATGTAGAATTATTGAAGTTTAGTGTCGCTTCTATAGAAATTAGTGACGTGTAATGTAGAGTAATGTAATGTTGTGCTGGTGTATGGCTGCGGCGCTTGGTATGTGTATTGTCTATTGGTTAATCATAGAATTATATCGTGTTGTTGTTGTTGTTGTTGCCGTTGCTGGCGTTATTTAGTCTCAGGCGAGCTCTGATCGTTGCAGATCTGTAAATAAAAAAAACCTTTCATAGCCTCTCCAAGATTTTTTAGGACGACATCATTCTAGATATCCATTTGCATTTGAGGCGATAGGACGTGATATCAGTGAGATTTGGCTGCTATTTCTAGTAGATCAAGCGCTCAGGCATAGCTCTCTTGTTGAATGGTGCCGAGTTGTGCTGCATTGTTTTTATTGTCTTTTGTTGTTTAAGTTATTTAGCTCCTTGTAAATCCAGCATCTGCAGATTTATGAACAAACGTGTTCCCTCTATTAACATCAAGTATAATTACTTTGTCCTTCAACATTTAAATCGACCGCATTTGGCCCAAATATTCAAACCTTTTTTATATTGAAACCAGCCAGATCTGGCCTCTTACACCTATCCTGCAATGTTGTTCTAAAAATAAACAACCACATCGTTGAAATCTCAAAGCTACGAAATAATGCAGGATTAATTCAAAAATAATGTGGATAAATAAGCATTACATTTGACAGAATAATTTGAATACTAAAGGGTCAGACATGTTGGCGAGATGGTACAATCGTTAGCGCACCGGATAAAATGCTTTGCAGCATTTATTCCGGCTTTATGTTCTGAGTTCAAATTTAACCGAGGTTGACTTTGCATTTCATTCTTTAGGAGTCGACAAAATAAGCACCAGTTGAACACTGGGGTCAATATAATCGACTTATCCCTTCACCGAAATTGCTAGCCTTGTGCCAAAATTTGAAACCAATATTATACAGAAATATATAGCGTATATTTTTAGCCAACACTGATGTACATACAGGCATGGTCACTTTGTCTAAATGTTAATGTATTATATTTTCATAGAAACAAAAATAAAAATCCGCTCTCAACCATGCATCGGACTACTATCAATTCTGCGTTAGTATTTCATTTGCATCTGAGCATCCTCTTTAACTATCCACACCGAGAAGGCTTTTAATCGCGCTATTACTTAGGACTTGAATAAAATGGATGAATGTATGCATAAAATAAAACATGTGTATACATGTTCACTTTAATCTAAAACATGTATACAGATGCTTTATTTTAAAAGTGATATACGTAGCGATTGAAATTTTTTGATGTATTCGGTTTGTTGAATAATTATATTCCAAAACAGAAGACTGGTTAAATTTGGTAAAAATATATATATTAAAAATATACCAAATTTTATTCTAGGCGCAGGAGTGGCTGTGTGGTAAGTAGCTTGCTTACCAACCACATGGTTCCAGGTTCAGTCCCACTGCGTGGTACCTTCGGCAAGTGTCTTCTACTAAAGCTTCGGGCCGACCAAAGCCTTGTGAGTGGATTTGGTAGGCGGAAACTGAATGAAGCCCGTCGTACATATATATGTATATGTTTGTGTGTATATATGTATATGTTTGTGTGTCTGTGTTTGTCCCCCCAACATCGCTTGACAACCGATGCTGGTGTGTTTACGTCCCCGATAGACTAAGAACTAGGCTTACAAACAATAGGTCCTGGGGTCGATTTACTCGACTAAAGGCGGTGCTCGAGCATGGCCGCAGTCAAATGACTGAAACAAGTAAAAGAATAAAAGAGTAAAAGAATATATATGCACACATATAGTTATATGTATATACATACAGAGAGAGAGAGAGAGAGAGAGAGAGAGAGAGAGAAAGAGACTGGCAAACTATGTTGATAGAAAGATAGATATTGAGGGAAAGATGGATAGATAGACATGTTTGTGTGAATGAGGAAAGAATATAAGTGTAAAAAGAATATACAACACGCCAATAAGATGTGCTTATATATTTATTTTAAAGAAAAGATTTTATAAACATCTGCCTCTGTTTTTACGCCTTTTCTTTCTCCCTTTCATCTCTGTCTCGTACACATTGTCTCTCTCATATTTATGTGTATATATATATATATATATATATATATATATATATATATATATATATATATGCATACATATAGATACATACATAGATATATATATGGATATAGGTGGAGATATAGAGAAAGAGAAAGAGTGAGAGCGAGAGAGAGAGACAGTGAGAGAAAGGCAGAGAGAAGAGAGATAGACAGACAGACAGACAGACAGATAAAGAGGAAGACTGACAGGCGGACGAACCGACAGACAGGATAGGGAAAAGTAAAGACAGAAAAAGACAAGGAAAATACAAATATATTTATACATACAGAAATACGCGTATATACTGTATATGTATGAGTGTGTGTGTGTGTGTGTGTGTGTGTATGTGTGTAGGTTTGCGTGCGTTTCTATGTATTTGTGTATGTATGTATATATATATATATATATATATATATATATATATATAT
>NC_068991.1:5823710-5823997 GCF_001194135.2 Octopus bimaculoides | reverse complement strand
GTTTGAAAAAGAGAGATGGAGATAAATAGAGGGAATGAAAGACGGCAATGGTGGTGTCTGTAGGAAACGGCAGCAGAAGTTTGCTGCGGTAGCAGCAAGTAGCGGCAAAAGAAACCAATTCTAAAGTAACATCAAGTTTATTCAGAAATATCCGTTCGAACATACATACGTACATATATGTATATATATACATACATGCATGCATACATACATACATATTATATATACTCACATACATGCATATATATATATATATATATATATATATATATATATATATATATATA
>NC_068991.1:5819241-5822976 GCF_001194135.2 Octopus bimaculoides | reverse complement strand
TATATATATATATATATATATATATATATATATATATGGATGTGTGCGCGCGCGCAAAAACAGATGCATGTGCATACATATATACAAAAAGTCGTGTAAGTTAATGGATCTCCGTCAGTTTCGACGGTGATTATTCACTCATTCCATCCATTGAACTATCCGTTCATTGAATTAGCAATGTTAGTGGCTGTGTATTCCTCAGTCACGTGTTGCCCTAACGTAATTCCGTGGCGAAATTGCTGTGGTACATACAGTTGTGATGGTGGCGGCTGTGGCAGTGGTGGTGATGATGGAGATGGCGGTGGTGGTGATGGTGGTGGTGATGATGAGAATATTGGTGGTGGTGGTGGTGGTGTTGGTGGTGGTGGTGTTGGTGGTGATGGTTAAATCAAGTCCATTCGATCCAGAAGTTCTACCTTCAAAAATGTTTCAGCCGTGTCTATCTCGTCTCTTTCGGTGCGGCCATGACCAGGTCGTCCAACATCCTTCCTCTGGTCGAACCGGAAATGGAATTCAAGCGCTGCCGAGTTCGATTTCGCTTGCTGCCTGTACAAAATCGATAAAAATAAATAAACATTAGTTATTTTTGAAGCTGAAGCAACTGGCAAATGGTTGCAAATAAAGTATTATATGACATCCTCAGCGTTGGATTAACCATTAAGCAAAGAAGCACATGCCTGAGGCACCAAAGGAAGAGAGGCACCACAGAAATGGTAAATGGCTTACGGCACAAAAGAAATCACTTTAAACTCATCAAAATAATATTTGAAGTGGTTTATATATATACATACACGAGGGGTGCTGAAAAGTTCTTGGCTTTGGGTAAATGAAAATACAGGATTAGTTAATTGTGACTTTATTTAACATAATTCCCCTCTCAAGTTCACACATTTATTGCGGTGGTCCTTCAGTTTTTCTAAACCCTGTAAAAGAACTCGGAAGGTTGGGACTCTAACCAGACCTTTCGCGACACCCCTTAAAGTCAGGAACTTTTCAGCAACGCCTCGTTATACATACTGCAAAGCTGGGATATTAGTTTTCTGAAAGGCAACATTTCACTTTATCAAATGTAACACCGAGAGTCACATTTAACAAACCACATATGCATAGACCTTGCAAATTTCTTTTTGGCATCTCTTCATTTGTCATTTTCAGATCAGCTAGAAGCATATCAATTCTATAAATGTTTCCCCAGCGCAGCATGGCGAGCGAGCTTACTGTTCCATATATTATAGAATTCCTGTGTGAAAATTTTATCGACAGCCATTCACTGACTGACAATTTCAGCGATTATCAAGATCCTCCATAGCAGAGACGAAAATGACGAGGTTGTTCTGAAAGAATAAAATGTGTCTGGATGTAAGCTACGAGCTTAACAAGTCTATTGTTCCTTATTTAAAAGATTTAACGTCTGGTGAATGCGAATGGACTGGTGGTTAAGGATGTAGTACTCGCGCTCTTATGATTGTGGTTTCGATTCCCCAGCCGGGCGATGCGTTTTGTTCTTGAGTTAAAAACATTTACATTTCACGTTGCTTCAGTTCACTTGGCTGTTAACGATTAACCCTGCGGGACCAGGAGCAGCGTCCCGTTCAGGGGGAGTGTTGTGGTCTTGGTCACTTATATGCTGTGGAAGCCGAGTAGCCAGCCCTATGAATCTCAACGTTCAAAACAGGACACACACACACACACATACATACGCACACATCCTCACACGCATGCGCCCTTCCCACTCGCACTCTCACAGCATCACAGTTGAGAAATCCTTTCAAAGTGTTATCAATGGTTTCATATTTTAAAATTGAATTTTATCAGTAAAAATGTTTGCTGTTTATTTTTTGAAAACCATTTATTGAAATCATGTTATTAATTAATAATTTTTCATCGATAAATATGATAATCAGTTAATTCCTTGCAGTTCAATTTACTAATTGGTGAATTGTTGATCGGTAAATTGCCATCAGCGGATTGCTGTCGGAATATTACTGTAACCCGTGTAATTATTTGATAGGAATATATTTTGAATGTGTTGGTTGTGCGTTATACGCCCACCTGATTTTGGTGAATTGCTTATAAATATCAGCCTCACTCAATAATGTCATCATAGGCGTAGGCATGGCTGCGAGTTGTGAGTTTATTATAAAGAAAATGTCTAAGCCAACTGGAACTTTACAAATAGAATCTACATGCAGAACAGTAAAAACATGCAAGATTTTTCTAAAGTTCAGCTTGGGATACTTATCGCATTTGTTATCAAAATTTCATCACTGTTGCTTTATTTCTTTGTTAGAAACGAGCTGTTTCTTTGTTGGAAGAAAAAAAAAAAGAAAAAGAAAAAGAAATCCACGCATGCAGAGAGACAGATATCTTTCCTCTCCTTCGAGAGAATAATGCGTTCTTTCATTTCGGTTGTTGAATAATAATGTTTAATCTGATAAAGCTGAGATCTTTGATGGTCAAACAGAGATAACCGAGGTTCTCAAGTTCTATCGCCGATCTAACATATACATGTGATGGTGGCTGTTATGGCTGCATCTCTTCCGGCTCTTTTCTAGTTTTCTGGTCGTCCTTTCCATCTCCAGCATACGGACCACATCCCCGTACAGCCACCCCTAATCAGAATGATCAACAGCAACATTCCCCAGTCATTTGGGCCTGATCTTTAAGGCACTCTTCATTTCATCCTTATGTCGCTTCTTCAGCTCTCCAGCTAAATGTCGACCAGAACTGTAACTGATCGTATACAACTCTGAGAAGCAACCTACATAAAAAATCTTTATGACGTGACCCAGTCACAGCAGCTGAAATTGGGTTATGAAGGCCTCAATGCTTTTGTAGATGGTCTTGGCGAGGCACACAATCGTACCAGATGCCCTGCGCTGGAAATGGTTCACGTGGAACCACTTCGAGAACTGATCTGCTTTTTTTTCTCCATTAGTTATATTATAAAGAAAAGAACTTATTAGAAACATGCAATAAATTATCCCCTCATAATTCCACCAGACGCAGAGCATCCCTTTGTGTTCGACACGGCCATATTTGGCGACAAGTTCCGGAAGCTGACCTTTGTTTAACCACTGTTTATGCACGCTAAGATGGCGGAAAAATATCTCCCTCGGATTATTACTTGATCAAATTTATGGCTCACTTCCTGCGCTTTTGATGCTTCATCAACCAAGAGATGAAAGCTTCAGCGGAGGAGTTCTTGCCTCGAAGGACAAGAAATGGTATCAGCCAGCATGGAATCAAAGAACTGCCAGAAAGTTGGTTCCAAACGGTGCAATATAATGGCTTCTACGTTGAATGCAAGGTTGCTATTGTTGTAACTTGATGAATAAGGCAAATAACTTACCAAAATATTGCAAAAATTTTAGCCCAACATAATATTTATACACAGAACAAACAGTTTTTTGGTCTCTCAGTTCACTCAAACCGCGTGTATGTTTGTGTTGTTCCCCAATTTAGAACTCGGAGCGTGAGACTTCATCACGTTAGACAACAATCGGAATTAGTCTGATGAAAGACTTGGTTACAAAATGAAATTAAATTCGATACATTACATAGCTGAACTCTCATATTCTTTCAAACTTTGCACAGCTACATATATATCGACATTATGTTTAGGAACTAATATCGACGCTAAGTTGACAAAAAGACCCCGAGGAAATGTCAGAAAGCACCATACAGCGTATACACTATTAATCTATGTATATATATATATATATATATATATAT
>NC_068991.1:5817477-5818946 GCF_001194135.2 Octopus bimaculoides | reverse complement strand
TGTGTGTGTGTAATGTGTGTGTGTGTGTGTAATGTGTGTGTGTGTGTGTAATGTGTGTGTGTGTGTGTGTGTGTGTACGTTATATTTGATGAGAACTCCTACAAAGATTGAAATAGCTATCCTATGGCTACCGAACAGTAACTTGTTAGCTTGGTTGCTTCGGGCTATAGCTCCAAATCTCTTTCACACCGTCTCTGAAATCTGTTTAAATAAGCTTGCATATATAATATTTAATTTTATAGTCCATAAACTCTGTTTTTCTCTCCCCAATTAACTTGGCATGGCCCTTAGTCAAGTTTAGACTGACATCTATCTGTACTAAACCCACCACTAATGGTCTGCTGTGTAATAAGAAACGAACCGGTCTCTTTTGCCGAATCGCTAATTTACGGGGATGTAAACACACCAACACCGGTTGTCAAGAAGTGATGGGCACAAACACAAAGATACACACACATAGATATACATACACACACGATACTAATTACGATCGCTTTCGTAAGCTTTCGTGTACGCTCGCAATAACGTCTCTGGTTCCTGAAACCTGGGTTTTGCAACTACATTTCCCCTTGTCACAAGCCCTCACCTCCACGATCGGAAAGCAACCCGCCAGCTCATAGAACAACAGCTCATTTTTCAACTAGGAACCACGACTCAGAGGTATATGAACTTACACCTTTTATTCTTTTAATTCGGTTACCCACTCCACTCTGGCGCCTGCAGTTTCCTATGGCTGACACCCTTGACATTTTAGTTCTCGGTAATCATAGCTTTTTGTACCTGTTTCTAGCTAATTTGCATTACACGCCAGCTTTTCCTCCCACCACTATATATACATACCACTCCTCCTCTAACTAATTCTTCTCTTACCATTCTACTAGACTTTTCTACCAATAATTTCTCTCTCTCTCTTTCTTTTTCTTAGCTTCTCTTTCGTTCTTACTTTCTCACTGTCATCACCCCCCCCCTTTACACCTCACACACCACTTCTGACATCTCTCATTCAATGCCATCATCTTCTTATCCACTTCCCGTTCACACCTTTTAACCTATTTACTTCTTTCTCACTTACTTCGTCCATTACATGGTCACTTCGTTGAGAGATCTGTGTCCATTATGAGACCTGCTTCAGACATTTTCCTGCAATAAGGTTAACAAACTTATTGATATTTGAAAACTTCAGGTTTTCTCTTTATGAAGGCTTGATGATCTTTCTATCTATCTATCTATCTATCTATCTATCTATCTATCTATCTCTCTATCTATCTATCTATCTATCTATCTATATGTCTGTCTGTCTGTCTGTCTGTCTGTCTGTCTGTCTGTCTGTCTGTCTGTCTGTCTGTTTGACTATTAACCCAACTCTGTATCTGTGTATCTACCTATGTATGTATTCGTTGATTTATATATGCATCTATCTCTCTTCCTTTCTCTCGTCCGATACGCATACATATATATACATATATATA
>NC_068991.1:5815450-5817400 GCF_001194135.2 Octopus bimaculoides | reverse complement strand
ATATATATGTATGTATGTGTGTGTGTGTGTGTGTGTGTGTGTGTGTGTGTGTGTGTGTATTTGTGTGTATGAGTGTGTGTATACACACGTTTACATTTATATATGTATATGTTGATATATAAATAGATATTATATATATTATACATACACACACACACACACACACATATATATATTTATATATACATATGTATGTATGTATGTATGTATGTATGTATGTATGTATGTATATCATATAACCAGCTATATTAATGTATGTGTATGTACGGGTATATGTGAGTGTGTGTGTGTGCGTGAGAGAGAGAGAGAGAGAGAGACTTAGATAAACAGATAAAAAGATAGAAAGCTGGAGCGAGAGAGAGAGAAAGTGTATGTGTATGATGTGAGAGAGACCGAGAGAGAACAAGAAGGAGAGAAGGAGAGAGAGAGATAGTGTGTATGTGTGTGTGTGTGTGTGTGTGTGTGTGTGTGTGTGTGTGTGTGTGTGTGTGTGTGTGTGTGTGTGTGTGTACGTGTGTGTGTATTTGGTGTGCTAGAAGAGAAAGGTAAACTTCCCACTATGGAGTAGTACAATGCAAATATATTTAGCGAGTTGGCCGAGTTATCCATCAAAGTCATTCTCGATGGTGAGGTGTTAACATGCAATGTGACTGGCTGTCATTTTACATTATCTCTATCATACACACAATTTCTCTTTTCATTATATTTAAACTGCTATATCGCACCATTATGGATCGAAAGTTTAAGGCCTCCATGTTTGTTTCACTGCTTTGTTTGTGGGTCTTTAACGTACTCTATGGTATTTTCTTCTTCTCAATATCATTATTTCTTTTTCTGTTTCAAACTCGCCTTGTTCTTCTGTCTGTCTATCTCTGTCCCTCTGTCTATCTGTTGGCTTGATTATCTACCTGACTGTCTACTCTCTGTCTGCCATTTGGTCACCTACCTACCTATCTACCTACCTACCTGCCTACCTGCCTGCCTACCTGCCTGTCAGTCCGTCTGTCTGTCTGCCTGTCTATCGGTTTGTTCGTCCCTCTGTAGAAGTTAACATTTCTATTAGATCACACACACACACACATCCACCCGCTTCCTTCACCCCCCTCTCTCTCTCTCACACACACACTTATATACAAACCCGCACACGCGCACAAAGGCATATACACACCTACATCCACACAAAAACACACGCTCTCACGCATATACACTCACAAATGCACACACACACACACAAACACACACACACACAAGCACACACACTGAAACACATTTACGCACATACGCTCACAAACACACACACACATACACATTCCAATACACTCACGTGCACACAATCACAGACGCTCACACACACACACACACACACACACACACACACACACACACACACACACACACACACACACACACACATTCCGATACACTCACGTGCACACACTCACAGTCGCTCTCACACACACACATGCACACACCCACCCACATTCGCACACACTAACCCCACCTCTCTCTCTTTCGCGCTTCTGTTGGCAACAGAACTGAAATCCAAAGAAACAATTTCAACCAAAGAACCGTTCTTCACAATTGTAATGTCCAAATATTGCCAAGAGAAGGGGACATAATCCACACTCTACTCTAAAGGTTCGAGAGGTGAAAGGTCAATTTATATTGACCTTCTTAACGAGCAAACTGAAGACGTAAGTCCTGGAAGTTCCTAAGCCACAAGAAAATCAATCTGGCTTAAGCGTTCTTAATAGTAAGGATTTCAATTAGATTACTGCTTCTGGTGTTGCTGGTGCTGCTGTTGATGATGTTGTTGACGATGCTGTAGTAGCAGCAGCAGCAGCAGCAGCAGCAGCAGTAGTAGTAGTAGTAGTAGTTATTGTTATTATTATTATTATTATTATTATTATTATTATTATTATTACTGATAATAACTGGTGAACTATTTCA
>NC_068991.1:5814071-5814726 GCF_001194135.2 Octopus bimaculoides | reverse complement strand
ATATGCACATTTGGACTCACACATACACATTATATAACAATATATATATTATGAATCTTATATATATTATAATATATATATATATATATATATATATATATATATATTACATAGTATTTGTATGTGTACGTATATGTATCTCTCTTCATCTTTCACTAACTCACTCACTCTATCTCCCCACCGTCTCTCTCTCTCTGAATACACACGCATACACATATATGTATGTTAACACTCACACATATGTTAACACTCACACATATCTGTCCTCACCTGTGGATGCGTGTAATTTTTTTTTCTCACAAAAGGCGACTAATATTTTAGCCATTACTTCTGAGCCGAAATTTCAAGCCATGTCTACAATAACAGTCAACTTCAATAAATACAATTATATCAATCTTTCCTGTATGTATTGAGTACTTTCTATATCTTAGCCATAACATAAGAATTACAAACTTAATGCATATACATGAGAGTGTGTGTGTACGTATATTTGAATTTATGTATGAATTTATAGACATATGTATATAAGTATGTGTGTATATCAGAGTCTGGATGAGCGCGTGTTTGACGTTTATGTGTGATTGTGTACATGTATACATGACGTGTATGAGTGTATATATATGTATACACACACACACACACACACACACACACA
>NC_068991.1:5810127-5813091 GCF_001194135.2 Octopus bimaculoides | reverse complement strand
GTATATATGTATACACACACACACACACACACACACATATGTATATATATTCAGGGTAAGGAATCGGCAACTGGAATGGTAAATAACTGTGAAAGACATGTCTCACTTCAAGCCAGAAATTTGGAAAATACATTTGACAAATAGATGCTTCCGTAGCGATGTGTATATTATGGATATTGATGTGAATCCGAGAATGGAGAAAATATAACACATTGGCCAGGAAAGAGAGACACATGCTTCACTCTTTATGTCAGCTCAGGCATGGGTGTATGAATCAGAAGCTTGCGTCCCAACCACCGACCACATCGTTTCGAGTTCGGTCTGCTCTATTGAGATCTGACTGCTCTACGTTAGATGATATATAAGAAATATACAGAATTGAAGAACTTACTTTCAAAACCAGATATCTGCACCGGAATGACTTTTGAGTAATTGCTTGAAACAACAACTTGAATAAATCTGATTTTGATTGGAAGACTTAGATTCGCTTCCTGTCTATATGGCATCCATCCCAGTTTGACTGCAAAACATTTCACGTGCGTGAAGCCAGCAGCTTGCAGATTATGTTTTAATGGCTATCATGAAATCGACCAAATATGCACTTATTCCGGTTTTGAAAGTAAGTTCCTCAATATAAGTAAAAAAAAAAAAAAAGAAAAAAAGAAACAGGGAAAGAAGAAAAAGAAGAAAAAGAAGAAAAAGGAAGGGAAGAGAATATAGAGGTTGAGAAGTTGAAGAAAAAGATGAAAAGGGAAAGCAGAAATGATACAACCCCCTCCACCGGTAATAGTTTCACATTTTGGCACGAGGCCGGCAATGTTATGGGAGGAGTAAGTCATTGACATCGATCCCAGGGTTCAACTGAGATTTTATCTTCATCGACCCCGGAAAGATAAAAGGCAAGGTTGACCCCCGGCGAAATAAGTCAGAAAAAATGTTGAACATTTTGTCGTCGCCTTAGTAATAATAATAATAATAATAATAATAAATAATAATGATAATAATGATAATAATAATAATGATAGGTGCATTGGGAACTATCCCTAAAGATCTGAACAGATGGATAGAGGAAATAGGCATAAAACCCAGTTTAGTACAGCTCCAGAAACAGTGTTATTAGGGGCAACTAGGAAACTTAGGAGGGTTCTTGGTGTCTAAGGTTATTTGTTGTGGCCTGATGTTAGGATCCTTTTCTTTTCCAACAGTCTAATTTGTTGAGTGTATATCAATAATAATAAAAAGGAGGTGGAGGAGAAGAAGAAAAAGAAGGAGAGGAGGAGGAGAAGAAGACGAAGAAGAAGAAGGAAAAAGAGAAGACGAGGAAAACAAAGAAGGTAGAGGAGGAGGTGAAGAAGAAGAAGAAAAAGAAGGGGAGGAGAAGAAGAAGGAGACGAGGAAGAAGAAGAAGAAGAAGAAAAGGAAATAGATTTGAAAGGAAAATGAGAAGAGGGAAAGGGTGGTAATAGGTCGAAGACAGAAACGATTAGAAGAAAAATCACAAGAAAAAAAAAGAGAAGAAATGAAGAAAAGGAAGAAAAGAGAGGATTGGGGTGGGGAGGGGTGGCATCAAGAAGAAGAATGAACAGAGAATAAAAGACGAAAGAATAGGAGAAATTGGAAAAGTATGGCGAAGCTACCATACTTTTGGGGATTGTTATTTGCCAAGACTAGAGTGAAGTTGGCTAGAATTTGGCCAAAGTGTTTTCGATGCTATAGTGAGCAATAATTCGAAGAAGCGTTATTCTATTCTCATAAATTCTTCGGCAGCTCTCTCTCTTTCTCTCTCTCTCTCTCTCTCTCTCTCTCTCTCTCTCTCTCTCTCTCT
Source organism: Octopus bimaculoides (assembly GCF_001194135.2). NCBI lineage: Eukaryota > Metazoa > Mollusca > Cephalopoda > Octopoda > Octopodidae > Octopus > Octopus bimaculoides. Next base: position 5,811,266 of record NC_068991.1, on the reverse strand, counting down.
CTCTCTCTCTCTCTCTCTCTCTCCCTCTCTCTCTCTCTCTTTCTCTCTCTCTTGTCTTACCAAACTGTCATGGTTGTCCTGTAGGGTAACGTATTCATAGGAAAGAATTTTACGTAAACTGAGAAGTACGTACATACACACATACACACACACTTACACGTACACACTCACACACACACGCGCGTACACTGACTCTCATTTTCATGCAGACGATCACACGCAAATAGCGCGCGCGCGCGCACACTCACACACACGCACACACGCACACACGCAAAAAAGATCATATGTCCGCTTCTCAAACAAGATAACACACTTGTTTAAAGAGGAGATACAGTAACACAGAAGGTATCATATTTACGCAAATATTATCTATCTATCTATCTATCTATCTATCTATCTATCTATCTATCTATCTATCTATCTATCTATCTATCTATCTCCCTGTCTGTCTATTTGCCTGTCTGTTTGTCTGTTTGTCTGTCTGTCTATCTATCTAACTATCTATCTAACTTCCAAATTCACTTTCACTCCATCACGTATAACACACACATAATCACACAAGTATACACGCACGCGTGGATACACGAGCGCATGCGTGCAAGCCCCTCCAACTCCTACCTCTACAATTCCTCACAGCAACTCCAATCTATAAACTACACAAAACAAAGTCGAGGCCTGCCATACACGCAGATACATATTATTTATATTATTGTACGATGCTTACATTGCAATGCTATGATTTATATCTCTGTGGGGTGGCAGAAAATGTGGAACTATTTTCACATAAGTTCTCGATATTGTCTTCTATCCACGTAGAGATTATAAAGAGAAAGGTAGCTGGGTTTTATAGATTGTTTAGGCCGGGAGGGAAAGAGGGAGGCTGATGTAGGTTGATCAATAATGGATGAGGTGAAAGTTAGAAGAGAATGAGAAGGGAGGTGGAGTGTGGGGTGAGAGGGAGAGACTAACAAAGAGAGCGTGACAAGAAATGAATATATGTATACATTATACACACATCTATCTATCTATCTATCTATCTATCTATCTATCTATCTCTGATCTGGACGGATGCTAGTCACATCGGCTCGCAAGTAAGTTGGCCTTTTATATGTCAAAACTTTTGCAGTTTTAAACTATTT
>NC_068991.1:5807183-5809540 GCF_001194135.2 Octopus bimaculoides | reverse complement strand
ATATATATGTATATATATGCGTGTGCGTGCGTGCGCGCTCGTGGGCACAAATATGGTAGATAGACGGTTAAAGACAAACAGACATATGACACACGCACGCACGCACACACATATACACACATATGTTCTTTATATATGACATACACGTATGTATGCGTGTGAATGCATACATACTCGTGTGTGTGTGTGTGTGTGTGTGTGTGTGTGAGAGAGAGAGAGAGAGAGAGAGAGAGATAGAGAGAGAGAAAGAGAGAAAGAGAAGGAAGGGAGATTTTGAGACAGGATAAATTGACAGATTGATAGACAGAAATTTAATAAACGGTGCACATACAGACATGCCAAGGAATATATTTCTGTATATATATATGTATGCAGGTATATATGTGTGTAATTATAAGCCTCTCCTCCCCCATCTCTCTCTCTCTCACTCTCTCTCTCTCTATCTAACAAAGATGACAAAGTGGGTAGTAAGTTTCTTTCGCGGACAGAGAAAGAAAAGAAAAAAAACTGACACCTACCGATAAATATTTGAAACTCCGAATCAGAAGGGGAGATAACATTATGAAAGGAAAACTTTCACGTGTACTTTAAGAGATAGCAACTCCTGAATCGAGTGTGCTTCTGCAGTGATCAAAAGGAATGAACGAGATCTGAGCCAGCATTTCGATTAGCAGCCATACGAAAATCCTTCTGTACTAAGAGCATCGTTTGCCAAAAGCGTTTTTATGCAGGAGAAACTTGGGAAAAAACTGCGAAGATCATTCAGCAGTTGAATGCTTTCTACCAACAGTGTACATGCAGAATACTCAAGGATCACTTACAGAGATAGAATCATAAAATCTGAAGTCGTGGGAAGAGGTATTCTCTATACCTTGCAGGCGATTGTGGTGGGAAAACAGAGTCATGTTTTCCGACTGCCAGAAGAACGAATACTCAAGATAGTTATACGATGAGTGCCACCAAGGGGACGAAGGAAGAAAGGGTGGATCAAAAAGACATGTGCACCACCTTCAAACAAGAGCTGAAGCATCTTAGCATCACTTGGGAAGATGCGGGAGACAATACTGGAAACCAATATGACTGAAGACGTCTTGCTGCCCAATGTAACAAGCCAACAATACAGAAGGAATTAACACTTAGACGTTAACATGTTTGGAGAAAAGACGACAGCCTGAGACGAAGGACAGTTTTGGTCATCTTTTGCCTCTGTTTAGCCTCATCAGCATAACATTGTTTATTATTTTAGTGAACAGATATGAACAATTTAACAGAATTAAAAAAAATATTTCATCCAGGTTTCACTAACGGTAATTTGCAGAATTAAAACGATAAGAGCCAAGGGAATATAATAACTTAAATAACCAGGCGGCGTGTATTTTCTTGATTTTTCCTAATAGGGAATCTTTATATCCAACTTAACATGAACATCTTGTTAGAACACCGAATTCTGCGTTATTAGCCTTGTGAAATTCTCTCATGTAAGCGCTTGCTGCATAAAAGCACACGCATAGATCGTAGCAGACGAGAATCACCTATCATAGTCGCTGGGACTACCATATCACGTGATTTAATCCTACTGGAAATCATCAGTGAATGGCGTCCGGTCACCGCACGCCGATCAAATCTCACTGCTACGATTTTTAGAATATCGGCATCTTTACGGACACTGATGTCGCAAATACCTAGCAGGCTTATCAAAAATTAATCATCGGCAACAGAAGTAGTATTAATGCGAAAAGATAATCTTTATAGTTAGAAGATGTCTATGTTTTAATTTAACTAAAATGTATAACCGCAGATGCTGGCACAAATTTATCCAATTCTAACTTATAATTCCTATACAAAACTCTTATCCGTTGTATAAATATACCGAACAGTTTAAACCGATTATACTAAACATCATTTAATAACGAAACCCGAATACTGCAGTATGACCTTTGACAGATCCTCTCATAAAAGCGCTTGGTGCATAAAAGCACAGCCAGAAACCAAAACAGATGCTGTTCTACCAAAGCCTTCATAAAGGTTACCATTTGGTATTAATATTGTTCGCATCTCTAATAATTGATTTAAACGCAAAATACTTAATTGCTTGAAATTATTTAATTTCTTCTTCAGAGTGGCTAACAATTATTGTGGGGTTACTGTTTGATTTTCCAATCCGCTAGGGTGACTGTAATAAATTATGATATGATATGTTAAGAATGCATCGGGTTCGGCATTCGGTACGTCCCTTACTTCGAAATTAATCAAATTGCCATACTTGAATTATTTTTTGTTTGTCCGTTTTTCGGCATACAAACACGCGCGCACACACACACACACACACACACACACACACACACACACACACACAC